>NW_026854358.1:0-80263 GCF_026571515.1 Ruditapes philippinarum | reverse complement strand
TTCATGTTTTGTTTTAATTCTATGATAGCTAGACATTTTTATATACATGTATATTTAAATAAAACAAAAACTTCTTAGTGCAAAGAGTTACCTCCCATTATATACTCTTCAAAAAGGATGCACGTGAAAGCGAAAGTAGAAATAAGTGATGCTCGACGGTGTCGGATTTCTCCCGGTTATAACGAGACCCGATTATAACGAGGAATCATGCAAAGTCCCGACGATCTCGTTGTATCCGGAGTGCACTGTAATTGTTGTTGTTTTTTTTTCTGGCCTGGTATGAATGGTTGTAATTGTTGATTTTTCTGGTCAAGTAGGAATGGTTGTAATTGTTGTTTTTTTTCTGTCCTGGTATGAATGGTTGTAATTGTTGTTTTTTTTTGTTCTGGTCTAGTAGGAATGGTTTAAATTGTTGTTTTTTTTTCTGGCCTGGTATGAATGGTTGTAATTGTTGTTTTTATCTGACCTAGTAGGAATGGTTGTAATTGTTGTTTTTATCTGACCTAGTAAGAATGGTTGTAATTGTTGCTAAACAGCGATGGAATTTTATTAAATCCGTCTACCTTACTACGCAATATTTGAGACCATTTTGAAATTATTGTTTTACGTAGGTAGACATGAATTATGCTATGTTGGAACTATTTACATAAATAAAAGACAGAAACTCACTGTGTCTAACTTTTTATAATAACTCTTACATGTACCGATAGACTCCACCATGATGTAATCGATATAATTGTCATTCTATGTTTGGTTCTATTTTCTAAGCCACACTGTCGTATAAGTCATATGACCAGCTTCTAAGCAATTCTTCTTGCAGAAGGACTTAAATTACCAACTTTATCAATTAGACCATATATTTATTTATTGGCAGTACCACGAAATGATTTTGGTGGGAATAGAATTATCATCGGATAAAGCACATAAATAATACCAATAAAAGAATATTTGTTTCTCAGTTTAATCAGTGTAATACTCATCGTATCAGAATATAAACATGAATCATGAAAATGCGACTTGCGATTTTCTGTCATGAATGACATAAAGAATACAAACAAAAAGAGCGTGTTTGTTAAACACAAATGCCCCGGCTTAGATTCGTTACAGTAACACTATTTCAGAAAATGTTTACCCATTCAATAAGTTGTTGACAGAAAAAATGCCGAAATAATTGTAAACACAGTTATAAAATATAACTTGACGAGTGATTGCGTTTTATAATTGTGAAAAAATATAAGTTGGCAAGTCATTGCTATGATTTGTGATGAAGATGAAAAATATTCAACTATATCAAATATATATACATGTTTATATATTCAAGACTTTACTTTGAACCCAGTGACCCCAACTCCATCCAAACTTAAAGGGCTACCTTAGGTGTGTTTCTGTTAAACATGACACACTTATAAAAATACAAAGGTTATATAAAAAGTGTTTAGGTATCTACCACCAAATATGAAAGATATCTTTAAAATGAAGTAATTAGAAGAAATTTAAGATAAACCCAACTTGCCCGAATAGGTTAACCATACTAGAGCCTATTTTCAAAGTGATAAGAAGGACAATAACTGGGGAAAATGGATGCCACAGTTATAATACTTGGCAATATCATGCACTTTGTATTGATACCCAAGTGTGGAAATATAAAGATATTAATATACGACTTTAGATATATGCAACTTGCCGATTAAGGTTAATAATATTCATTTTCAAAGTGCGGAAAAGGGCAATAACTTGGTAAAAATGGAAGCCTTAGCTATGTAACTTGCCCAGGTCATGTACTTTGTATAGATTAATAATTGTGTAAATTATGCATGAAGACAATGGTAAAGGTAGAGCTTAAGAAACTAGAAATGTGTCCATAGGACACGGATGCCCCCACACGCCACTGTTCTGTCAATCTTATGACTCTAGGTCAAATATTTTTTGGACTACATGTGCCACAAGTTGAAAACTAAAAATCAACAAAGGGCCATAATTCTGTAAAATTTGGTCGCAGCAAAAATTCCTTCCTTTACTACCATCTACACATTAAGGTTGTTAATCCCTGGAAGTTTAAGTAAAATCTGCCATCCGGTTTAAGAGGAGTTGCGTTCACAAAATTTCTACATAGTATATAAGGAAAAAATCAACAAAGGGCCATAATTCTGTTAAATTTGGTTGCTGCAAAAATTCCTTCCTTTACTGCCGTCTACACATTAAGGTTGTTCATCCCTGGAAGTTTAAGCAAAATCTGCCATCCGGTTTAAGAGGAGTTGCATTCACAAAATTTCTACATAGTAATTAGTATATAGTGAAAAAATCAACAAAGGGCCATAATTGTGTAAAATTTGGTCGCAGCAAAAATTCCTTCCTTTACTACCATCTACACCTTAAGGTTGTTCATCCCTGTAAGTTTAATCAAAATCTGCCATCCGGTTTAAGAGGAGTTGTGTTCACAAAATTTCTACATAGTATATAGTGAAAAAATCAACAAAGGGCCATAATTCTGTTAAATTTGGTCGCAGCAAAAATTCCTTCCTTTACTACCATCTACACATTAAGGTTGTTCATCCCTGTAAGTTTAAGCAAAATCTGCCATCCGGTTTAAGAGGAGATGCGTTCACAAAATTTCTACATAGTATATAGTGAAAAAATCAACAAAGGGCCATAATTCTGTTAAATTTGGTCGCAGCTAAAATTCCTTCCTTTACTACCATCTACACATTAAGGTTGTTCATCTCTGTAAGTTTAAGCAAAATCTGCCATCCGGTTTAAGAGGAGTTGTGTTCACAAAATTTCTACATAGTATATAGTGAAAAAATCAACAAAGGGCCATAATTCTGTTAAATTTGGTCGCAGTGAAAATTCCTTCCTTTACTACCATCTACACATTAAGGTTGTTCATCCCTGAAAGATTAAGCAAAATCTGCCATCCAGTTTAAGAGGAGTTGCGTTCACAAGATTTCGGGACGTACGGACGGACGGACTGACGGACGGACGGACGGACGGACGGACAAGTGCAACGCTATATGCTCCCACATTGTGGGGGCATAAAAACAAACTTGACGTATAAGGTTAACCTTGTACGGACAGACAGATGGACGGACGGTTCAATTACTATATGCCATGGGGCATAAAAATAAAAAATATATGAAAGACATATAATCAGCTCCTGTGATAATTGTCTATAAATCATTTTTCTGTATTTAGGTCTTCAAGGTTTACTTATCCCTTTTCTCTTCCACTACGCATGCCTTCAAGTGAAGTCGTAGGCACTTTTTCCAATGGAATGATTTTCCACAAACATGGCAGGTATATTTTGGAGGTTCATGTATTTTCAAATGTTGCTTCAGAAGTCTTCCAGCTTTAAACGACTTTCCACATTTTTTACAAGTACTCAAATTTCCGGTAAATGGTGCTTTTGATGAATTACACTGTTTCGTATGTCTAACCAAGCTGCTTTTGTAAGAAAACTCATGACCACAATAACAACATTGAAATGTGCGGGGAGTATCTGAATGAGATTTTAAATGAACTTTGAAGCACCGCTCGGTTTCTAAGGTTTTCCAACAAGTCGAGCAATTATAAGGCGAAATGTCTGCGTGGATACTCCTTTCATGATGTTTAAGTAAACAGGGTTAAATGAAACCTTTACCACAAACCAAACAGAGGTGTTTAAACGGGAGGTGTAGTTTCACATGTTCATTTAAAGAATGTTTGTTGGTAAACTCTTTCTTACAAGTGTCACATGTGTATGATGTTGAATCATGTGATGCCAGATGACGTGTTAAACCAAATCTAGATCGAAACGATTTCTCACATATTCCACAACGAAGGAGAGATTCGTCGTCAGAAACATCCATTCTTGAACTTTGCATCATCAGTATGAAAAAGACAAAAATATATTGAATAAACATGTTGAAATTTTGTTAAACATGTTGTGCTGAAATAGCCTTTTGAAAATTTACTTTGGATTTTCATTTCATGAAATAAACATTAATGATTCTAATGATAATTAAATGATACGTGTTTATTCCTATACCTGTATATATTTCTAGAACTTCGTCAGACTCACTATTTTCACCATGTGTTTACTATTTATGAATGCAGAATGTTTTTAATATTTCAAGGGGAATTTTATTAAAATTCATACAAACTCACAATTTAACACATTTCAAGTTGAACTTCAATTTAGCATATTGTGTTATATATCTATTTGAAAGACCCTGTGCTAGGATATATCTGCACGCATGCACAATTTGTATATATGTGTGTGTCTTATTAGATGAACGGGTATAATTGCCTAATTATTGCTAATTATTTTAAAAAATGATTAGTTATTCCTCGCTAAAATATGGATGCCACATTAATGACAAAAAAGTTTGCAACCAAAAATGCGTGAAGTATAAGTCTGCAACCAAAATGTGCTTGAACAAGATATTTTTGTGTATTGAACGTTATCTTCGGACTTGCGAACTAAACCATTTGTACAGCATTGACAGAAACATATTTTGTTATTGTTAAATGCAGTTCAAAACTTACAAATTCGAATAAATTAGGAGAAAACCCGACCAAAACAGTCACATGTCAAATCTCAAAATATCTACATGATCAGTTTATATCTTCAATAACTTCGTCAAAACAGAATCTAGGATGCTGAGACCTTTAACCGAGTGTGGCATATATATTGCATTATGGAATAGACATACTAATGAACTTCAAAGTAACAAAGAAACCCACTTGCCTGGCAAAAAATCGTGTACGCGTTTAAAAAATTCACCCCGTGTTCGCCATTTTGTCAAGTTTGCAACCGATTCGCTCGCTTGAACCAAGTGTGCAACCACTTCACGTCCTGCCCCTTGTTGATATTCGTTGGATTTGAATTAGGTAAGCTGTTAAATTCTATTGATATTAATAAATGATGCAGCGATATGCCGCCGGAATGGGCTTGAGTCACCGAAACGACGATTTCCCATGTTCCACATTGTTTGGCAAATGAACATATAGTAAGTTTTCCACCTTTCTATACCTATAATTTTGATAGAGGTAAAAAAAAATTAAAATTTTATCGGTGGTTTTGTATTTGGTATCTCATAGTCAGCCTTAGAGTGTTGAATTTTTTTCAGGGTTTTAGCAAGGGTCCACGGGCAGGTTAGACATTAGAATAAGTAATAAAGTAAATTTAATATTGAAATCTCTTTTATGTATTTCAGGTCTCCAAGGCAAAAGACAGGTGTTATTCGCCAAAAGCAATTATTAATGCTATTAAGAAGGTGAGGCAGCAAGGGGCACACATTAAAATATGATAAAAAAAGATCAACAAGGAAAGGCGGCGTTCCATGAACGCAAGCCCTACACGACCCAGACTACTGCCAGATAGTATGGTATTCCTGAGGCATCTCTGAGGCAAAAGTTAAGTGGCAGAGTAAATCCCGAAGCTATCAGGTCTGGACGAACATAAATGTTCACTCAAGAGGAGGCTCACTTTGTTGTATATTTAAAGTTTATGGCTGTTTGTGGATATGGTTACAGCAGGTCCGAGGTAGTTGATATGACTTATGAGTATTCTATTTGAACAAGAGGACAACTGACAACCCGTTATCTTGCAGTGGAATACCAATTTCATGTCACGTTGGCCGGGGCTCAAGATTCTGAAACCAAGAGGTCTAGAATGCAGAGAGCTGAAGCAACAACGGTCAGTTGTGTATCCGATTATTATAAAGAACTTGGCTCTTTATTATTATAAAGAACTTGGAACTTGGCCTTGAACAGGCTCAATCAAACCGAGCCTGCAACATTTTCAATTATGTTGTGTTGGACTTTCTTTAGGGATTCTTGCTTTCTCTATTGCATCTATTGTCACTAAATATAACCTCAATGAAAGACCAGAGAGAATATACAATGTAGACTAAAAGGGCCTTAGTTGTTCTAAGCCTCAGGCTGTTACTTCCGGTTCAAGGCAGAACTTGGGTGTAAAAATGCCTTGGGAAACTGTATTCAACCACTCTTTGTGTTCCCAGGAGCCAGAATGAGGTCCGAGTTGCTTAAAGGTGGTTGTCCAGGTGTTGATGGAGAGGTAAGTGAGTCTTGATGGAGTAACAGCAGTATTTTCAGAAAATAGATAGAAAAAAATCACTTGTCGAAATACCTACCAGAACGTTCCAATGACAGCCCAGTGTTGCTCAGGTATAATGGTCACAAGTCTCACATAAATATTAACCTAATTAAATGGGCCAAAACAGAAAATTTGATCTTATTTGTTTCTCCAGAACACACCAGTCACGTGCTTTAATCTTTGGACATTGGTTGTTTCGGACCATTTGAGAGAATCTTCAGTAATGTATGTCATAAGTTCATGCGTGAGAACTGTGGAAAATGTATAACTAGGTACAATATAGGTACTGCTCAGCGTATACCAAAGCCAGGTCTCCAGAAAATCTACGCTATTCGTTCCAAAAAACGGGTATCTATCCATTCAATCCTGATGTTGTGGATCCAACAAAGTTCAAGCCTTCTGAGCCTCTTCAACAGGAAACTGACGATATACCTATTGATGCTAAAAACAGCTACTGAGTGTCCAAATGATTTTTTTACTGCCAAAGATAAAACAGTTAAAACCTAGAAGCCACCCACCAAGAAGCGCAAATATCTGAGTTATGTAGTTAGTGGCAAAAATTTGGAAACAAAGTGATCACTCGGAAGCATTAATCAAAACAAAATTACAAGAGAATTGCATACTCGGTTTGATTGAGTCTGTACATGAGGGATAATGAATACGTGCAACATCCCTCACGCCCCTAGCACCGGCTTGAGCGGTACTCAATTCTCAACACTTAATAGTGCTGGCATCAATGATCTCGAAGGACCAGAAAAATATAACAACACTGAAGTGAAGTACGGGGCAACTTTTTACAGCTGTCACACAGCACTTGGCACCTGCTGTTTACAGATTAGAGAAAAACAGAATCCCTAAAGAAAGTCCGACACAACAAAATTGAAAATGTTGCAGGCTCGGTTTGATTGAGCCTGTTCATGGACGGTACTGGAAAGTGCAAGTTACCGTCCACGCCCCCTAGCACCGGCTTAAGCAGAATTCAACATTTAACACGACAATGGTGAAATTATGAATTTAGAAACATCCGCAGATGTGTTCATACGGCGGTTATCATGGAACCTTCAATGTGACACAGAAGTGCCATTCCATGAAAAGTGGCGTATGGTCCCAAAGAAAAAGAATGCTTTTGCCCTAAACGAGAAAACAATGGGCGGAACTAAATAAAATGGAATTTTGAAAGGGGATCTGAGGTTATGAAGCCTGCATATCACAGATAAGACGTCAAAAGACAAATTAAACAAGATATGTTTGTAAAACATGTATGCCCCCTATCGGCAGGCAATTAGTCATGTGATCAGGTTATTATGCATGACTTCTGACCCAGTGAACAAACAATTAATAAGGGTTATTCCCCATCCCCTTTGTGGGCATAATATTCTTTTCTTTTAATTCCTAATCAGTTACAAATTATTTATCATTTAATGATTAACCCGTCCGTGCTCTGTCTTTGCCCTGTCCTGTTTTGTTTGGGGTCCGCCTGGGTTCCTTGCCACTGGTTCTTGTTGCTGGGTCATATGGGGGTTGCGTTCATTGAACGCCGCCTTTCCTTGTTGATCTTTTTTATCATATTTTATCTAGTAATTCTACTGGTCATGACTAGTCACAAGGAAATAACTATTGTGACCCCATAGGTTGTGTGCAGCAATTTAAGTTATTACAAATCTTACCAAATAATATATGCATAAATTTTATGAATCATTTAGGCCTCATTAATGACAGCCAAATTGTTATATTACATAAGACCTTCAAATGTGTATACCAAAAGCATTTTTAGTTTAATATAAAAATATCAACCAAGGCAACTTGAGTTGTTGAGTTATTGGTCAGAAACTGTCATTAATTACAAGGTCAATATGACATGGACCCCTTGACCCCAAAATCAATAGGGGTCATCTACTGGTCATGACCAATCATCATACCAATAAAATAGATAAATACAGAATCCCTAAAGAAAGCCCAACACGGCAAAATTGAAAATGTTGCAGGCTCGGTTTGATTGAGCCTGTTCATGGACGGTACTGGAAAGTGCAAGTTACCGTCCACGCCCCCTAGCACCGGCTTAAGCAGAATTCAACATTTAAACAAGAAATGGTAAAATTTTGAATTTAGAAACATCCGCAGATGTGTTCATACGGCGGTTATCATGGAACCTTCAATGTGACACTTCCGTGCCATTCCATGAAAAGCGGCGTATGGTCCCAAGTAATAAAAAGCGTGTGCCCTAAACGAGAAAACAATGGGCGGAACTAAATAAAATGGAATTTTGAAAGGGGATCAGAGGTTATGAAATATGATAAACAAGATCGACAAGGAAAGGCGGCATTCAATGAACGCAGCCCCCATCCGACCCAGCAGCTATGAAGCCTGCGTATCACAGATAAGACGTCAAAAGACAAATTTAAAAAGCGACAACATATCCTAAGGGTGATTCAACATTATTCAAATAGGAATATTGGAACCACCAAACTAGAAAATGCCGAAAAGTTGAAACTAAAATACCCAAGTTTGAAGTTCCTAGGCCCTAAGCGTTCTTTAGTTATTGATCAGAAACCGTTTTTACCTACAAGGTCAATGTGACCTTGACCTTTGACCCCTTGACCCCAAAAACAAGAGGGGCCATCTGCTGGTCATGACTAATCATCATACAAAGTTTGAAGTTTCTAGAATAGATAAATACAGAATCCCTAAAGAATGCCCAACACGACAAAATTGAAAATGTTGCAGGCTCGGTTTGATTGAGCCTGTTCATGGACGGTACTGGAAAGTGCAAGTTACCGTCCACGCCCCCTAGCACCGGCTTAAGCAGAATTCAACATTTAAACATGAAATAGTAAAATTTTGAATTTAGAAACATCCGCAGATGTGTTCATACGGCGGTTATCATGGAACCTTCAATGTGACACTTCCGTGCCATTCCATGAAAAGCGGCGTATGGTCCCCAAGTAATAAAAAGCGTGTGCCCTAAACGAGAAAACAATGGGCGGAACTAAATAAAATGGAATTTTGAAAGGGGATCAGAGGTTATGAAGCCTGCGTATCACACGTATCTAGGCCTAATTGTTCTTAAGTTATTGATTGGAAACTGTTTTCACCTACAAGGTCAATGTGACCTTGACCTTTGACCCCAAAATCAATAGGGGTCATCTGCTGGTTACCATACCAAATTCCTGGAAACAAAGTGATCCCTCGGAAGAATGTATCACAACAAAATAACATAAGAATTGCAGACTCGGTTTGATTGAGTCTGTACATGAGGGATAATGAATAAGTGCAACATCCCTCACGCCCCCTAGCACCGGCTTGAGCGGTACTCAATTCTCAACACTTTATAGTGTTGGCATCAATGATCCCGAAGGACCAGAAAATATAACAACACTGAAGTGAAGTACGGGGCAACTTTTTACGGCTGCCACACGGCACTTGACACCTGCTGTTGTGAAGTACAAAATTCTGGAAACAAAGTGATCCCTCGGAAGCATGTATCACAACAAAATAACATAAGAATTGCAGACTCGGTTTGATTGAGTCTGTACATGAGGGATAATGAATAAGTGCAACATCCCTCACGCCCCCTAGCACCGGTTTGAGCGGTACTCAATTCTCAACACTTTATAGTGTTGGCATCAATGATCCCGAAGGACCAGAAAATATAACAACACTGAAGTGAAGTACGAAGTTCAAGTTTGAAGTTCCTAGGCCTAAGCGTTCTTTAGTTATTGATCGGAAACCGATTTACCTACAAGGTCAGTGTGACCTTGACCTTTGACCCCAAAATCAATAGGGGTCATTTGCTGGTCATGACCAATACCATACCAAATTCCGGAAACAAAGTGATCCCTCGGAAGCATTAATCACAACAAAATAACATAAGAATTGCAGACTCGGTTTGATTGAGTCTGTACATGAGGGATAATGAATAAGTGCAACACATCCCTCACGCCCCCTAGCACCGGCTTGAGCGGTACTCAATTCTCAACACTTTATGGTGTTGGCATCAATGATCCCGAAGGACCAGAAAATATAACAACACTGAAGTGAAGTACGGGGCAACTTTTTACGGCTGCCACACGGCACTTGACACCTGCTGTTGTGAAGTACAAAATTCTGGAAACAAAGTGATCCCTCGGAAGCATTAAGTTTGAAGTTCCTAGGCCTAAGTATTTTTAGTTATTGATCGGAATATAGATAAATACAGAATCCCTAAAGAAAGCCCAACACGGCAAAATTGAAAATGTAAACCGTTTTTTACCTACAAGGTCAATGTGACCTTGACTTTTGACCCCTTGACCCCAAAATCAACAGAAAACAGCAGAAAAATTACCATGACCCAAAATCTTACGAAGTTTGTAAATCACATCGCCATAAAAACCAGGCTGACAAATCCCTTGTCGAAGAAGAGTTTTTAAAAAAATTGGTTTAATGTAGTAACTGTGAACATTTGGTTCAGCTGATGTATTGTACAAAAGTCAGAGTTGCACTTATTCATAATCCCTCATGTACAGACTCAATTAAACTGAGTCTGCAATTCTTATGTAATTTGTTGTGATTAATGCTTCCGAGGGATCACTTTGTCTCCAGATTTTTGTCAGGAGGGGTGATAACTTTTTGTGCCCTCATTGTGATAATGTTCAATAAAGGATATGTTGCCTGCTTTTTAAATTTTGTCTTTTGACGTCTTATCTGTGATATGCAAGCTTCATAACCTCAGATCCCCTTTCAAAATTCCATTTTATTTAGTTCTGCCCATTGTTTTCTCGTTTACGGCAATAGCATTCTTTTACTTGGGGACCATACGCCACTTTTCATGGAATGACACTCCTGTGCCACATGGTTCCATGATAACCGCCGTATGTACACATCTGCGGATGTTTCTCAATTAAAAATTTCACCATTTTCGTGTTAAATGTTGAATTCTGCTTAAGCCGGTGCTAAGGGACGTGGATGGTAACTTGCGCTTTCCAGTACCGTCCATGAACAGCCTAAATCCCTCATCTGTTTAATGAGAAGGGGAGAGTACCACCTTGTTCAACATTTTCAATTTTGTCGTTTTGAGCGTGATTAAGGAATTTTTTAATTTCTCTCTATTTTATATCAGAGTTTTCCTTCTCCTAACGACTCGCATCTGACCGACTATTTACCCATAGTTGGTTGGGGCAATGTTGCTGAGTGCGAGGGCATGTCCACACGCCGGTGCTGCTCTGAGATCTCCTTTCAGTTCAGCTCTCAATTTCCGTGCATTGTCACAAGGAGGCACTGAAAGGAGTCTTTCCATTGTTTTCTCGTTTAGGGCACACGCATTTTTTTACTTGGGGACCATATGCCGCTTTTCATGGAATGGCACTACCGTGTCACATTGAAGGTTCCATGATAACCGCCATATGAACACATCTGCGGATGTTTCAAAATTCTAAATTTTACCAGTTCATGTTAAATGTTGAATTCTGCTTAAGCCGGTGCTAGGGGGCGTGGACGGTAACTTGCACTTTCCAGTACCGTCCATGAACAGGCTCAATCAAACCGAGCCTGCAACATTTTCAATTTTGCCGTGTTGTGCTTTCTTTAGGGATTCTGTATTTATCTATTTTATGATCACATCCGTGTTATTTGTGCCGTGTGGCGGCTGTAAAAAGCCTCCCCGTACATTTAATCAATGATGTTATATTTTCGATCCTTGAAGATCGTTCAGCACGACATTATTGTTGTGCTTGTGGTATATTTAGTTTCAACTTTTTGGCACTTTCTAGTTGGGTGGTTCCAATATTCCTACTTGAATAATGTTGAATCACCCTTAGGATATGTTGCCTGCTTTTTAAATGTCTTTTGACGTCCTATCTGTGATACGCAGGCTTCATAACCTCAGATCCCCTTTCAAAATTCCATTTTATTTAGTTCCGCCCATTGTTTTCTCGTTTAGGGCACACGCATTTTTTTACTTGGGGACCATATGCCGCTTTTCATGGAATGGCACTACCTTGTCACATTGACGGTTTCATGATAACCGCCATATGAACACATCTGCGGATGTTTCAAAATTCTAAATTTTACCAGTTCATGTTAAATGTTGAATTCTGCTTAAGCCGGTGCTAGGGGGCGTGGACGGTAACTTGCACTTTCCAGTACCGTCCATGAACAGGCTCAATCAAACCGAGCCTGCAACATTTTCAATTTTGCCGTGTTGTGCTTTCTTTAGGGATTCTGTATTTATCTATTTTAAGATCACATCCGTGTTATTTGTGCCGTGTGGCGGCTGTAAAAAGTCTCCCCGTACATTTAATCAATGATGTTATATTTTCGATCCTTGAAGATCGTTCAGCACGACATTATTGTTGTGCTTGTGGTATATTTAGTTTCAACTTTTTGGCACTTTCTAGTTGGGTGGTTCCAATATTTCTACTTGAATAATGTTGAATCACCCTTAGGATATGTTGCCTGCTTTTTAAATGTCTTTTGACGTCCTATGTTGCCTGCTTTTTAAATGTCTTTTGACGTCCTATCTGTGATACGCAGGCTTCATAACCTCAGATCCCCTTTCAAAATTCCATTTTATTTAGTTCCGCCCATTGTTTTCTCGTTTAGGGCACACGCATTTTTTTACTTGGGGACCATATGCCGCTTTTCATGGAATGGCACTACCGTGTCACATTGAAGGTTCCATGATAACCGCCATATGAACACATCTGCGGATGTTTCAATATTCTAAATTTTACCAGTTCAAGGCAGAACTTGGGTGTAAAAATGCCTTGGGAAACTGTATTCAACCACTCTTTGTGTTCCCAGGAGCCAGAATGAGGTCCGAGTTGCTTAAAGGTGGTTGTCCAGGTGTTGATGGAGAGGTAAGTGAGTCTTGATGGAGTAACAGCAGTATTTTCAGAAAATAGATAGAAAAAAATCACTTGTCGAAATACCTACCAGAACGTTCCAATGACAGCCCAGTGTTGCTCAGGTATAATGGTCACAAGTCTCACATAAATATTAACCTAATTAAATGGGCCAAAACAGAAAATTTGATCTTATTTGTTTCTCCAGAACACACCAGTCACGTGCTTTTTAATCTTTGGACATTGGTTGTTTCGGACCATTTGAGAGAATCTTCAGTAATGTATGTCATAAGTTTCATGCCGTGAGAACTGTGGAAAATGATAACTAGGTACAATATAGGTACTGCTCAGCGTATACCAAAGCCAGGTCTCCAGAAAATCTACGCTATTCGTTCCAAAAAACGGGTATCTATCCATTCAATCCGAAAATTTGTGGATCCACCAAGTTCAAGCCTTCTTGAGCTCTTCAACAGGAAACTGACGATTTACCTATTGATGCTTAAAACAGCTACTGAGTTGGTCCAAATGAATTTTTTTTCTGCCAAAGTAAAACAGTTAAACCTAGAAACGCCACCACCAAGCGAAGCGCAAATATCTGAGTTATGTAGTTAGTGGCAAAAATTTGAAAAAAGTGATCACTCGGAAGCATTAATCAAAAACAAAATTACAAGAGAATTTGCATACTCGGGTTTGATTGAGCTGTACATGAGGGGATAATGAATACGTGCAAATTGCCTCCGCCCCTAGCACCGGCTTGAGCGTACTCAATTCTCAACACTTAATAGCTGCTGGCATCAATGATCTCGAAAGGACCAGAAAAATATAACAACACTGAAGTGATACGGGGCAACTTTTTACAGCTGTCACACAGCACTTGGCACCTGCTGTTTACAGATTAGAGAAAACAGAATCCCTAAAGAAAGTCCGAAACACAACAAAATTAAAAAATGTTGCAGGCCTCGGTTTTGATTGAGCCTGTTCATGGACGGTACTGGAAAGATGGCAAGTTACCGGTCCACGCCCCCTAGCACCGGCTTAAGCAGAATTCAACATTTTAACACGACAATGGTGAAATTATGAATTATAGAAAACATCCGCAGATGTGTTCATACGGCGGTTATCATGGAACCTTCAATGTGACACAGAAGTGCCATTCCATGAAAAGTGGCGTATGGTCCCAAAGAAAAAGAATGCTTTTGCCCTAAACGAGAAAACAATGGGCGGGAACTAAATAAAATTGGAATTTTGAAAGGGGAATCTGAGGTTATGAAGCCCTGCATATCACAGATAAGACGTCAAAGACAAATTAAACAAGATATGTTTGTAAAAACATGTATGCCCCCTATCGGCAGGCAATTAGTCATGTGATCAGGTTATTATGCATGACTTCTGACCCAGTGAACAAACAATTAATAAGGGTTATTCCCCATCCCCTTTGTGGGCATAATATTCTTTTCTTTTAATTCCTAATAGTTACAAATTATTTATCATTTAATGAATAACCCGTCCGTGCTCTGTCTTTAGCCCTGTCCTGTTTTGTTTGGGGTCCGCCTGGGTTTCCTTGCCACTGGTTCTGTTGCTGGTCATATGGGGGTTGCGTTCATTGAACGCCGCCTTTCCTTGTTGATCTTTTTTATCATATTTTATCTAGTAATTCTACTGGTCATGACTAGTCACAAGGAAATAAACTATTGTGACCCCATAGGTTGTGTGCAGCAATTTAAGTTATTACAAATCTTACCAAATAATATATGCATAAATTTTTATGAATCATTTAGGCCTCATTAATGACAGCCAAAATTGTTATATTACATAAGACCTTCAAATGTGGTTTACCAAAGCATTTTTAGTTTAATATAAAAATATCAACCAAGGCAACTTGAGTTGTTGAGTTATTGGTCAGAAACTGTCATTAATTACAAGGTCAATATTGAACATGGACCCCTTTGACCCAAATCAATAGGGGTCATTCTACTGGTCATGACCAATCATCATACCAATAAAATAGATAATACAGAATCCCTAAAAAAAAGCCCAACACGGCAAAATTGAAAATGTTGCAGGCTCGGTTTTGATTGAGGCCTGTTCATGGACGGTACTGGAAAGTGCAAAGTTACCGTCCACGCCCCCTAGCACCGGCTTAAGCAGAATTCAACACTTAAACAAGAAAATGGTAAAATTTTGAATTTAGAAACATCCGCAGATGTGTTCATACGGGCGGTTATCATGGAACCTTCAATGTGACACTTTCCGTGCCATTCCATGAAAAGCGGCGTATGGTCCCAAGTAATAAAAAGCGTGTGCCCTAAACGAGAAAACAATGGGCGGAACTAAATAAAATGGAATTTTGAAAGGGGATCAGAGGTTATGAAATATGATAAACAAGATCGACAAGGAAAAAAATATGAAAAACAAGATCAACAAGGAAAGGCGGCGTTCAATGAACGCAACCCCCATATGACCCAGCAACAAGAACCAATGGCAAGGAGCCCAGTTGGACCCCAAACATAAAGGCAGCATTCAATGAACGCAGCCCCCATCCGACCCAGCAGCTATGAAGCCTGCGTATCACAGATAAGACGTCAAAAGACAAATTTAAAAAGCGACAACATATCCTAAGGGTGATTCAACATTATTCAAATAGGAATATTGGAACCACCAAACTAGAAAATGCCGAAAAGTTGAAACTAAAATACCCAAGTTTGAAGTTCCTAGGCCCTAAGCGTTCTTAGTTATTGATCAGAAACCGTTTTTTACCTACAAGGGTCAATGTGACCTTGACCTTTGACTCCTTGACCCCAAAACAAGAGGGGCCATCTGCTGGTCATAGACTAATCATCATACAAAGTTTGAATTTCTAGAATAGATAAATACAGAATCCCTAAAAGAATGCCCAACACGACAAAACTTGAAAATGTTGCAGGCTCGGTTTGATTGAGCCTGTTCATGGAATCGGTACTGGAAAGTGCAAGTTACCGTCCACGCCCCCTAGCACCGGCTTAAGCAGAATTCAACATTTAAACATGAAATAGTAAAATTTTGAATTTAGAAAAACATCCGCAAGATTGTGTTCATACGGCGGTTATCAATGGAACCTTCAATGTGACACTTTCTGCCATTCCATGAAAAGCGGCGTATGGTCCCCAATAATAAAAAGCGTGTGCCCTAAACGAGAAAACAATGGGCGGAACTAAATAAAATGGAAATTTTGAAAGGGATCAGAGGTTATGAAGCCTGCGTATCACACGTATCTAGGCCTAATTGTCTTAAGTTATTGATTGGAAACTGTTTTCACCTACAAGGTCAATGTGACCTTGACCTTTGACCCCAAAAATCAATAGGGGTCATCTGCTGGTTACCATACACAAATTCCTGGAAACAAAGTGATCCCTCGGAAGAATGTATCACAACAAAATAACATAAGAATTGCAGACTCGGTTTGATTGAGTCTGTACATGAGGGGATAATGAATAAGTGCAACATCCCTCACGCCCCCTAGCACCGGCTTGAGCGGTACTCAATTCTCAACACTTTATAGTGTTGGCATCACATGATCCCGAAGGACCAGAAAATATAACAACACTGAAGTGAAGTACGGGGCAACTTTTATTACGGCTGCCACACGGCACTTGACACCTGCTGTTGTGAATACAAAATTCTGGAAACAAAGTGATCCCTCGGAAGCATGTATCACAACAAAATAACATAAGAATTGCAGACTCGGTTTGATTGAGTCTGTACATGAGGGATAATGAATAAGTGCAACATCCCTCACGCCCCTAGCACCGGTTTGAGCGGTACTCAATTCTCAAACACTTTATAGGTGTTGGCATCAATGATCCCGAAGGACCAGAAAATATAACAACACTGAAGTGAAGTACGAAGTTCAAGTTTGAAGTTCCTAGGCCTAAGCGTTCTTTAGTTATTGATCGGAAACCGATTTACCTACAAGGTCAGTGTGACCTTGACCTTTGACCCCAAAATCAATAGGGGTCATTTGCTGGTCATGACCAATACCATACCAAGTTTGAAGTTCCTAGGCCTAAGTATTTTTAGTTATTGATCGGAATATAGATAAATACAGAATCCCTAAAGAAAGCCCAACACGGCAAAATTGAAAATGTAAACCGTTTTTTACCTACAAGGTCAATGTGACCCTTGACTTTTGACCCCTTGAACCCCAAAATCAACAGAAAACAGCAGAAAAATTACAAATGACCCAAAATCTTACGAAGTTTGTAAATCACATCGCCATAAAAACCAGGCTGACAAATCCCTTGTCGAAGAAGAGTTTTTAAAAAAATTGGTTTAATGTAGTAACTGTGAACATTTGGTTCAGCTGATGTATTGTACAAAAGTCAGAGTTGCACTTATTCATAATCCCTCATGTACAGACTCAATTAAAAGACTGAGTCTGCAAATTCTTATGTAATTTGTTGTGATTAATGCTTCCGAGGGATCACTTTGTCTCCAGATTTTTGTCAGGAGGGGTGATAACTTTTTGTGCCCTCATTTGTGATAATGTTCAATAAAGGATATGTTGCCTGCTTTTTAAATTTTGTCTTTTGACGTCTTATCTGTGATATGCACAAGCTTTCATAACCTCAGATCCCCTTTCAAAATTCCATTTTATTTAGTTCTGCCCATTGTTTTTCTCGTTTACGGCAATAGCATTCTTTTACTTGGGGACCATACGCCACTTTTCAATGGAATGGGACACTCCTGTGCCACATGGTTCCATGATAACCGCCGTATGTACACATCTGCGGATGTTTCTCAATTAAAAATTTCACCATTTTCGTTGTTAAATGTTGAATTCTGCTTAAAGCCGGTGCTAAGGGACGTTGGATGGTAACTTGCGCTTTCCAGTACCGTCCATGGAAACAGCCTAAATCCCTCATCTGTTTAATGAGAAGGGGAGAGTACCACCTTGTTCAACATTTTCAATTTTGTCGTTTTGAGCGTGATTAAGGAATTTTTTAATTTCTCTCTATTTGTATATCAGAGTTTTTCCTCTCCTAACGACTCGCATCTGACCGACTATTTACCCATAGTTGGTTGGGGCAATGTTGCTGAGTGCGAGGGCATGTCCACACGCCGGTGCTGCTCTGAGATCTCCTTTCAGTTCAGGAGTCTTTCCATTGTTTTCTCGTTTAGGGCACACGCATTTTTTTTACTTGGGGAACCATATGCCGCTTTTCATGGAATGGCACTACCGTGTCACATTGAAGGTTCCATGATAACCGCCATAATGAACACATCTGCGGATGTTTTCAAAATTCTAAAATTTTACCAAAGTTCATGTTAAATGTTGAATTCTGCTTAAGCCGGTGCTAGGGGGCGTGGACGGTAACTTGCACTTTCCAGTACCGTCCATGAACAGGCTCAATCAAAACCGAGCCTGCAACATTTTCAATTTTGCCGTGTTGTGCTTTCTTTAGGGATTCTGTATTTATACTATTTTATGGATCACATCCGTGTTTATTTGTGCCGTGTGGCGGCTGTAAAAAAAGCCTCCCCGTACATTTAATCAATGATGTTATATTTTCGATCCTTGAAGATCCGTTCAGCACGACATTATTGTTGTGCTTTGTGGTCATATTTAGTTTCAACTTTTTGGCACTTTCTAGTTGGGTGGTTCCAATATTCCTACTTGAAATAATGTTGAATCACCCTTAGGATATGTTGCCTGCTTTTTAAATGTCTTTTGACGTCCTATCTGTGATACGCAGGCTTCATAACCTCAGATCCCCTTTCAAAATTCCATTTTATTTAGTTCCGCCCATTGTTTTCTCGTTTAGGGCACACACGCATTTTTTTACTTGGGGACCATATGCCGCCTTTTCATGAATGGCACTACCTTGTCACATTGAAGGTTCCATGATAACCGCCATATGAACACATCTGCGGATGTTTTCAAAATTCTAAATTTTACCAGTTCATGTTAAATGTTGAATTCTGCTTAAGCCGGTGCTAGGGGCGTGGACGGTAACTTGCACTTTCCAGTACCGTCCATGAAACAGGCTCAATCAACCGAGCCTGCAACATTTTCAATTTTGCCGTGTTGTGCTTTCTTTAGGGATTCTGTATTTATCTATTTTAAGATCACATCCGTGTTATTTGTGCCGTGTGGCGGCTGTAAAAAGTCTCCCCGTACATTTAATCAATGATGTTATATTTTTCGATTCCTTGAAGATCGTTCAGCACGACATTATTGTTGTGCTTGTGGTATATTTAGTTTCAACTTTTTGGCACTTTCTAGTTGGGTGGTTCCAATATTCCTACTTGAATAATGTTGAATCACCCTTAGGATATGTTGCCTGCTTTTTAAATGTCTTTTGACGTCCTATCTGTGATACGCAGGCTTCATAACCTCAGATCCCCTTTCAAAATTCCATTTTATTTAGTTCCGCCCATTGTTTTCTCGTTTAGGGCACACGCATTTTTTTACTTGGGGACCATATGCCGCTTTTCATGGAATGGCACTACCGTGTCACATTGAAGGTTCCATGATAACCGCCATATGAACACATCTGCGGATGTTTCAATATTCTAAATTTTACCAGTTCATGTTAAATGTTGAATTCTGCTTAAGCCGGTGCTAGGGGGCGTGGACGGTAACTTGCACTTTCCAGTACCGTCCATGAACAGGCTCAATCAAACCGAGCCTGCAACATTTTCAATTTTGCCGTGTTGTGCTTTCTTTAGGGATTCTGTATTTATCTATATTATTTGGTAGTGTAGAGGCTATGTACTGGCAGGAAAGATTTCCGCCCATTGTTTTCTCGTTTAGGGCACACGCTTTTTAGCTCACCTGAGCACGAAGTGCTCAAGGGTGAGCTTTTGTCATCACTCTGCGTCTGTCGTGCGTCTGTGCGTCGTGCGTCCTTCAAAAAATGGCGTCAAACTATTCAAACAACATCTCCTCCTAAACCACATGGCCAATTGCAACCAAACTTTACAGAAATTATCCTTAGGTGGACCCCTTTCAAAGTTCAAAAATTTAAATTCCTTTAAAAACTCTGGTTGCCATGGCAACCAATAGGAAAAACTTAAAAAATCTTCTTTTAAAAAACCCTAAGAGCTAGAGCTTAGATATTTGGCATGAAACATCTTCTAATGAGTGTCTTCCAAGTTTGTTCAAATAAAAGCCCTAGGGTCAAAATTGGCCCCGCCCCAGGGGGTCATTGATTTTCCATATATGCATATAGTAAAAACTTAAAAACTCTTCTTTTAAAGAACTCAAAGAGCTAGAGCTAAGATATTTAGCATGAAACATGTTCTAATGGGTGTCTACCAAGTTTGTTCAAATAAAAGCCCTAGGGTTAAAATTGGCCCCACCCCGGGGCTCATTGATTTTCCTTATATGTGTATAGCAAAAACTTAAAAAATTTTCTTTGAAAAAACCCAAATAGCTGGAGTTTAGATATTAAGCATGAAACATCTTCTAGTGAGTGTCTAAAACGTTTGTTCAAATCAAAGCCCTGGGGTGAAAATTGGCCCCGCCCTGGGGTCATTGATTTTCCTTATATGTGTATAGCAAAAACTTAAAAATCTTCTTTGAAAAAACCCAAATAGCTAGAGTTTAGATATTAAGCATGAAACAGCCTCTAGTGAGTGTCTACAAATTTTGTTCAAATAAAAGCCCTGGGTTTAAAACTGGCCCCGTCCCGGGTGTCATTGATTTTCCTTATATGTGTATAGCAAAAACTTATAAATCTTCTTTGAAAAAACCCAAATAGCTAGAGTTTAGATATTAAGCATGAAACATCTTCTAGTAAGTGTCTACAAATTTTGTTCAAAAAAAGCCCTGGGGTCAAAACTGGCCCCGCCCAGGGGTGTCATTGTTTTTAATTTCATGTGTATAGTAAAAACTTAAAAAATCTTCTTTTATAAAAAAACCAATGAGCTAGAGCTTAGATGTTTAGCATGAAACATCTTCTTATTGGTGTCTACCAAGTTTGTTCAAATAAAAGCCCTTGGATTAATATTGGCCCTGACAGGGTGGGGGGAGTTGATCATTGTTTTTCATTATATGTGTGTAGTAAAAACTTAACATTGTGAAATATCTTCTTATGGGTGTCTTCCAAGTTTGTTCAAACAAAAACTCTGGGGTTTAAACTGGCTCCGCTCCGGGTGCCTTTATACAGGTGAGCGACCTTAGGGCCATCATGGCCCTCTTGTTATTACTTGGGGACCATACGCCGTTTTTCATGGAATTGCACGGAAGTGTCACATTGAAGGTTCCTTGATAACCGCCGTATGAACACATCTGCGGATTTTTCTAAATTCAAAATTTTACCATTTCATGTTTAAATGTTGAATTCTGCTTAAGCCGGTGCTAGGGGGTGTGGACGGTAGTTTGCACTTTACAGTACCGTCCATGAACAGGCTCAATCAAACCGAGCCTGCAACATTTTCAATTTTGCCGTGTTGGGCATTCTTTAGGGATTCTTATTTTCTCTATATATATGTGTGTTTATATGTATATGAACACATCTGCGGATGTTTCAAAATTCAAATTTTATCAATTCATTTTAAATGTTGAATTCTGCTAAAGCCGGTGCTAGGGGGCGTGGACGGTACCTTGCACTTCCGTCTATGAACAAGCTCAGTCAAACTTCCATTGTAGCGCAGGAAAAAGACACGTATAAAGGAGGCGTTAGACATGTTACGGCCATTCAAACTTTGTTAAACAAAAATAATTTAAGTTGCAGAGTAAATAGCTGGTAAAAATTTCAGACAAATAATGATATTTGATGCAAGAAAAAAACGCAATAATTAATTTTTAAGTACATTTACGGCATCATAAGAATTAAAATTCTTAGATGTAGACATGTTAGCATTACACATGCTTACATTTTAATAGGAGAAGCTGTTCCATTTTGTACAGCTTACAATGAATATTTTAATTCTCGAATGCCATGATGTTGCTCATGTTCGTGATAGATTTATCGAGTTAATTCACTTGCCTCAGTTCAATCCAAAACTTCGATTACAGAAAGGAGGTTAACATGTATACTAAGATTTAACTCATTTGTTCTAACTTTTTTAGTCATACTTGAGTGTTCGGCGCGATGAGACCATTATGCATCAGTGTCGCCGTTAAACCCAAACAAACAAATTGAAATACAAGCGATATTTTAATAACCAGCGAGTGTTCATCATTAAGCTAAATACTTGCAAGAAAGAGGTTCAAGTAAATCTTTAATGTATAAATTCTTGGCTTTTATAAATATAGATTGTTAGAAAATAATCGAAATTAAGGAAAATGAATGGATTATGGAAATGGGAATCCTGTAAAATGGTGTTTTATTATCGTACTGTAAAGAGTTAACATATTAAAATGGGGAAAAAACGAGATTAATTCATTTCAGCGGCATGCCTCCAGATTTATGCTAATTTTCATGAAATGTTTGAAAATTTATTTAACATTAAAATATTGTGAAGTGATCAAAGACAGAAATTTACACATTGCAAACGGCACTTACAATCCACGTATATTACCAAAACGATTTCAAAATATACATAAATAACTCTTACAGCGTTAGTAACGCAGTAGAATTATATAGTGATTGATACTGAAAATCAGTCATTAAACGCACATTACATGTAAATGATAAATATGATATTGAATATTTTTACTTTTGTAAAGATATTAAAACATTTTTCTAAATATTGAATTTCTTGAAATATTTTGGCTCATCTGAAGGCGTGCAGCTTTAAGATATATGCAGTTACAAGGACAAAACGGTACATAAATGATAATTTGACATTGATTATAGCAAATTACTTGAACTTACTTTAGCTATAATTACTAGTTCTTCATGTACATAGAAAATCAATTTGAATAATTATTTGCACTTTACTTTTGAAATCATCATGTTTATATCTAAACTGATATGTTACTACATTGTTCGTATATGGATATTTTTCTTGAACAAGTTCAATGTACTTTTTCGTGAGAAGATAACGAATTAAGGAACTAAATCTCATTTTAGATATTTAGACATTACTTGCGAAACAAATTGAATTTGTAATGTAGACGTCTTTGGAGCTGAGAGTAAACCAGAGCGATTCATACAACAATTTATTCCAAATAACATAAGTACAACTTGATATACCCAATCTCATTAAAATCATATCCAAACTGTCGCTCTAATCCCTTTCGCTTGGTAGCGGGGAGTAATGATGATTTGATTTTAATGAGATTGCAAAACTTGAAATATTGACGTCTGTACATAAAAAGAAGATAAAAGCATTCTAAAAGTACAAAAATCCATGATTCACTTCTTTCCAGTTAACGAAACAAATTGTGTAACATGTTGAAGTGAAAATCTTCATTGTAACATATCAAAATAAAACAAATCTAAAGTTTGTATACAGAGAGAATTGAAAAAAAAAACTCACAGAGCATAAACAGCTTTTATGCCTGCCTTTATATTTTTTAAGTTTTTTTAAATTAGCAAAAATATTTCAAAATATCTTATTCCATAATGAATCGGTCAAATATATGGCTAATTAAAAAGTTGAAACGTTTCTGTTTCTCGTATTTATTCTAATACTATGTCTGTGTTAAAGGACCAAGAATCGTTGTATTCCCACGCGGCTTATTAACTATTTGAAAATGAGTGTTATAAATAGAACTGGTGTTGATGGTTTTGTTGGTGTTATCATATTATGTTTCCATCATCATTACACCTTGAAGTAGTTGGAAATTATATATGTATAATTTTTTATTATTATTGTAACTTTGTAAATAGTGTAATTATTTCTTAAGATAAGAATTAAGCTAAATGCAAAAAAAAAATATATATATATATATATAAAACATGAGGCGTATCAAAATGTGTTGCTAGTTTTGGAACTTACGTGCTTAATTCTTGATGAAAGATGTGTGAGAGTTTTGATGTTGTCAAAATAGCAGTTCTTCATTTAAAATATGCTTTTGGTGTTCTATAATGCTAACAGAGTGACAAATTGGAAGTCCAGCTTAAGAATATTTATTAAAAATAATAAGAGACACGACATCGGCCGCTGCAACGCGTTAATAGTAACCATATCTTTGTACTGATACAACAATATATCAGTAAGCCTAAATATTAATTTTGTTGATTCTAATATTTTATTTCAAAATCATTTATAATTCATTAGTTGTTTCAATTCAGACAACACTAAATAAAAATACTATTTGAAATCGAAATTCGTTAAGAAAGCGTTTTTTTTAATGTAATTTCGTATAACATTTTAGCCAAATAAATAAGGTATATCATAAGCTGTAAAGGTAACACACCATTTACCTCCTTAAACGTATGCATCATTAACATCATGCACACAACAAAATATAAACCAACTAACCAAATGTTCATTTTATTTTCTTTACTTTCACAAAGCTGTAATCTTTTTGAATTAATATTAAGGTATAATAAATTAGCATTAAATTTTGTAAAAGATGGATATCTAGATTTAATATTTGCACATTCTCATAAACATATCTTAAATATTAAATTAGCTAATAACATCGGTAACAGATCTCACGAAATAGTACAATTATAGAAGTATATATTTTATATACTTTGAATGCCAAAGGGTCCAGTATTATGCTCCAATGAACAATTAGGCAGATCCTAATCGAGATCAAAGACACTTTGTTCCTTAATTTGTACCAATCAAGTTTCATTTATCACATTTGTTTTCGTTAGTGATATAATAAAATATGAAACACATAATTCATATATAAGTTATTGATGGATTCCTGGCAGTTTCTGTTGTTTCAGAGAAACAATTCATGTGTGAGAAAAATCTATATATATATATATATCAATCACTTAAGTCGGCGTCCTTTTCTCGGACAAATCATATTTACATATGAAACCGTAAACAATTTTACTTTATTATACCCCCACCACAAAATGTGGGGAAAATGTGGGGGGGGGCTATAATGGATTCGCTTTGTCGCGTCGGTCGGTCGGTCCGTCCGTCCGTTCGTCAGTCGGTCGGTCCGTCTCCATTTTCGTGTCCGCTCTATAACTCCTATACGAATTGAAGGATTTTCTTCAAACTTGGCTCAAATGTTCACCTCAACAAGAGGATGTGCAGAACCCATGTTGCCCATGTGTCAGCTCAAGGTCAAGGTCACAATTGAAGGTCAAATATCAACACAATCAAATATTAGACAGTATGTCGTGTCCGCTCTGTAAGTCCTACAATAATTGAAGGATTTACTTCAAACTTGGCTCAAATGTTCACCTCATCAAGGGGATGTGCAGAACTCATGTTGCCCATGTGTCAGCTCAAGGTCAAGGTCACAATTGAAGGTCAAATACCAATAATCAAATATTACACAATATGTTGTGTCCGCTCTGTAAGTCCTACACTAATTGAAGTATTTTCTTCAAACTTGGCTCAAATGTTCACCTCAACAAGGGGATGTGCAGAACCCATGTTGCCCATGTGTCAGCTCAAGGAAAAGGTCACAATTGAAGGTCAAATTTCAAACAATTAAATATTAGACAGTATGTCGTGTCCGCTCTGTAAGTCCTACACTTATTGAAAGATTTTCTTCAATCTTGGCTCAAATGTTCACCTCAACAAGGGAATGTGCAGAACCCATGTCACCCTTTTGCCGGCTTAAGGTCAAGGTCACACTTGAAGGTCAAAAATTGACTTAATAAATTTTCTTAAATTTTAACATTTATATGAATATTTCTGAATCTAGAAAAGGTGTTTGCTTGAAACATAAAACATATCTGAAAGGTCACAATTAAGGTATGCTGGTCAAGTTTCATAACTCTGTATTGCATTTTAACAAAGTTATGCCCCTTTTTTGAGTCTTCAAATTAACATACAATCAAATATTAGGCAATATGTTGTTTCTGCTCTATAAATCCTACACTAAACGAAGAACTTTCTTCAAACTTTACTCAAATGTTCACCTCAACAAGGTTATGTGCAGAATCCATGTCACCTTTGTGCAGGCTAAAGGTCAAAGTCACACTTGAATGTCAAAAATTGACTTATAAAATGTTCTTTAATTTTAACATGAACTTGAATATTTCTGAAACTAGCACAGGTATTTGCTTGAAACTTAAAAGATATATGAGGTGTCACAATTACGATATGCAGGTCAAGTTTCATAACTCTGTATTGCATTTTGACAAAGTTATGCCCCTTTTTAAGTCTTTAAATTTACATACAATTAATACTTGACAATATGTTGTGTCCGCTCTATAAATTTTTTACTAATGGAAGGATTTTCTTCAAACTTTACTCAAATGTTCACCCCAACTGGGCGATGTTCAGAATCCATCTTACCCTTGTGCCAGCTGAAACTCACGGCCACACTTAAAGGTCAAACATTGACTTATAAAAAGTTTAATATTGGGAAAATGAAAGGTTATTAGTAACTGTTTCGAACATGATTTGATAATAAATATTTATACTTTTACCTGTACTATTAGTCTTTTTTTCACCAGAGACAATTTCTTTTTATGTATTTGCGCCACTTAAGTTATTCCCTTTACCACCTTTCCAAGTCGTCTTCTGTCAAGGACATTGGTGGGGGTATGAATCGCATTCAGCGATAGTTCTAGTTGATTAAATATTCTGCCAGAGACGAGTACTGTACACAAATGATGTTTTATGAAGTAATATTCTAATGCGCATATCCCAATCTTAATGAAATAGTAAGTTAAGTATAATCCAACAATAAAAATAATTTAATTGTTTAAATTACAAATATTGATTCCGTTAAGGTTTAAAGTACATTATAATACAGTGTGAGACAAAGTACGTACATCCATACATACATACATATCATTCCAATTGTTTACCTTATTAGATTCTCCATATAATCTAATTCTTATGGTTTAATATGCAGAACACTCTAGTGCTTTTTTCGGTTTCAACTGCAATTTTGTAAATAGGACAAAGTCAAGAACCTAAACGCATATTTTCATAGATATATATATATATATATTTGTATCATAATCTTGTATGAAAGACATTCCATGTGGACAACCTTGTACTTTTGTTTAAGTATATCAAATCAATACATTAAATGAGCAAAAAACAGTTTAAACTATCTCCGCTTTGTTTCTTTTGATTTGAAAAACAGCTTGTGTTTAGATCAATGTTGGAAATATATAATAGAAAGAGCATCGAAACACGAGATTATCTGATTTGTACGAGGGGGCGTAGCCCCCGAGTATTCATCAGATTGTCGATTGTTTTCATGTTCTTTCACTTTTGTATCGTAGTCAAACATTAAAACACGTCCCCTGTTGTCACAATATGAAACCCCGGTTAAAAGTAACCAATAAACGAGCATCTGAATATGGTATTTCTGTCGCTTTCACTTTGTCTTCCGTCACAATAAGTAAACCCCAACAAAAATGAGCCAATCAATTGGCATGCTCTGGAGTGCGGGTAACTAATACCTGCACTGTGCATGTATATGTATACGAATTAACCCTGACACATTTTCAACAGAAAGGTCCCCAAACTATGATACAATAAAATATAGAGAGCGAACCGGTAGATTAGGATATCGAGCGGTTCCTTATCATAAATTTTGTCAACGGCAATTTTTTTCCGCCTTATTTCTTTTAATTTGACAATGATATGAAACGATTTATCTTCAAATAACCTTTAGAAAAGCTGAAGGCCGCTTAAGTATAATACTTTTCGTATGAATGCCTTAGAGAAGGAAGGAGCATACATATCTGATTTGTACGAAGGGGCTCAGCTCCTGACTATAAATCAGATTGCCGAGTGTTTCGATGTTCTTTCTCTTGTTTATCATAGGCAAAAATAAAAATACATTCCCTGTTGTCCCATAAAAAATAACCAATGAACGAATATCTGAATATGATATTTCTATCGCTATCTCACAATGTGTAAACCCCAGACAAAATGAGCCAATTAATGGGCATGCTCTGGAGTACGGGTAACTAATACCTGCACCCCAGTTAACGCACTGCTCATGTATATGTATACGATTATCTCTTGCATATTTTCAACAGAAAGGTCCCCAAACTATGATACAAATGAATTATAAAAGCTTTTAAAACATAACATCACTGTTTATATTTTTATGTGACACATAAAATGTCGCCTTTATATGACGTATCTTTATTCCTATAATTATACCATTTTGTTTGTACTGAAAGCATCTTTGCCAAGAAGACTGTTGTACTGGACACGTAAGTATAACAATTATATATTTATAAACACAGAAATAGGTCTGCAAAGAGTTATTAAATAGCTCATTTATTCATATGTTCAAGTTTTTTTCATACAACATTTACAGAAAATTATAAGACAACAAAATGGAGTTTAACAGTGTGAAATAAATATAGTAATTAAACATCTTAAATTTCTTTAAAGCAAAAGCGTCATTTTCCACAATTATGAAGGGTGTATAATAAGACATTCTTTATGTTTTGTCTCTGTTAAGTGCAGTAAATTCTGTCTTCAGATTTGAATTGCAATATTTAATGGCAATTAGTGCAAATTATTTTTGTATTTGATAATTCAACAATCTCTTAATTATGACCGAGTGCAAAAACGCCTTTTCGAAATTGTTAAGAAAAGTGCATTACATATATAAGAGCATCAAATGGGATTACTTTTTATAAAAGAAGGACAATTTTCAATAACTTTCAAAAGTCAGAATATTTGTGTCTCATGTAAGGGCTTTGGTTTTATTAACCATTAAAAAAAGAAAAGAGTTAAAGATATCCAGAAATGATATATTACGTATATTAATGTATTTAACTATGATTAACGATCAATCGGACTGAATGAATGTTATGGTCCGTTATTTATGAAATCTTCTAATCAAAGCATTGTTGTTAAATGCAAATAAGACATGTCAGTGATTTGAACAAAAAAAAAATTTATTTATTTTATAAAAGGATCACTGTAAAGACCGACAATAAATTAACATAATATTTATTTCTCTCAATATATGTAAGACATGCTAATACTAACAAGGCCAACACATATAAAAAAATAATGACATTTCGAAAATCAACAAACAATGCAAATTAATAGTTTGTCAAATTTGACAAATCTGTCTTTAACAAAAAGTAATAGGTACAACAAAAGTATTTCTTGTTAATATTTTTATTGTTATCTATGGAATAATACACTTTAAAACTTGATAAATGACTTGTTTTTAGTGTACACAATATTTTTTTTATTTTGTACATGTTTGTTCACCGATTACAGACTTGTTTAAAAAAAAGCGATTTCTTTCTGCATTAAATAAACAGTGAACTTCATTAAAGCAAATTCATGTTGATAATTATCAATAAATCTTTAATTAACTGAAGTTCTAGACCAATTGACAATTTCTACTGAAAATCATTGTTTCCTAGTTTTGAATTTAAGTACGCTTGGAATCAAATGTCCTTTTTATAACTCTATAATAAAAACTGTCACTCCAATTTTCGATTTAAGAATACCACTGAAGATTAAAGTAATGAACTGATGAACTAACATATGAAATGATATTTTCATTGATATGCTCTTTAAACACAAAATATATGAGTTATCATCTTAGAGCACTTACACTTTGTGCTTTATGTATGGCATGAACTTTTATACACATGTATATTGCATGTATTTAGTCTTAGTTCTTGCCTCGTGCTTCACTAATTGTTATCATATTTTTCTGGTCATTCGTATACTTAAAGTGTTGAAGATAGAATACCGCTTAAGTCTGTGCTAGGGTAAGTGAGGGATGCTGCACTTTTCTATTATCCCTTATCATTTTACAAAGGTATATATTTTAAATTAAGTTTGTTCTTTAATTACTCAGTGTTACACCGACTTTACTTCGGTATTTTCTAAAACAGCTCTTTATGAACCCTAATTCTCTCCCATTCTATTATAAACAATATCTACGTTTTTGTATCATTCTTGGGAACAACTGTTTTTGAAAAGTATTTTGTAGATATTTTATGTAAAAGCCCCTGATTTAGCTATTCAATTAAGTTAATAAATTTAAAAATCCTTTTAAAAGCAGTAATCAAACTTACTTGATAACATTACAGTTGTATGGCTCTACTGCCATTAAATCTGTTTTAAAAGACTTCCGAAGCCGCAAAAATTCAAATAATATCATTGAATAAATGACAACTTTGACAATAGTTAGAAAATGGACTTTGTTAACATCGAATCAGCACTGAATATTGATAATCTAATAAAAGCAACGTCTGTAGAATTTGGATAAAGTACATTGTTATTTATATTTCTACATATTATATTTCTACATATTTTAACATATAAAACACATTCTTTTAAATTGTAAGTTGTAACCGAAAACACGTTGTTTTTCTGATAGGTCTATTTTTTCTAATAGTTTTGATAATAGGTTGACAAAAAAGTATTAAACAAAGGGGGAAATGTCACAAAGAGCCCAAACAAATAGTTTATCATAAGTATAATAACATTGCTTTACAAAACTCCGATGATTATTTTTATACATATTATGATGGATATGAAAGTGAACGTTTTGTATTTTTTGTTATAGTGTTGCAACATGCATTGATAAATATATTGGCATGTGTGGTTTATCATAAGATGAACAAAATGTATGTCTTAGAGAGTAAACTAACAAAAAAGAATATCGATTAAGCTATCAATTCGCACATCTAATTAAACAAAATTCATTGAAAGTTTTGTTTCTTTGTTGTCTTCTTTTGGAGACGTAATGTGTTGTTATTGCAATTTTATTTAGTAAGTTCCGATTCCAATGTTTATAGTTTTCCTGTCATAAATTGTATGCATTTTTGCTTGAGCAACTTATTTAGATATTGCTTTACCCTTCGATTAAGCGTAATTTAAATGATTAATTTAAGAACAAATTAATGCCTTCATACATTAGCATCTATATTGTGATGTAAAGTTCAATACTATATTGAGAAGGGAGCGGTGGACTACCGGGGAAGGTGTCTGTCTTTCAACCCAAGAATTGTAATGAACATTGTAATCTAACACAATTTTCTTATCTAATGGCCCATTGGCTAGACAAGGAAAATAATTATCACATTCTCTGTATATGTCTTATTGTAAGAAAACATCTTTCCAAAATGCCGACATCTTCAAAAGGATCAAGTTTATTTTCTCAGAAACAATCACGAGATGGCGGTTAAGTCCATTCAGAAGCGGATCTTCTTAACCTTGATCTTTCCTTTAATCTAGATGTTCGAAAAATAAATTGACAAGAAATTGTTTTATTCTCAAGATGCCGTTTGTCGTGATTCTGAAAATGACATCGAGTCTGAAATGATTTCAATAGGGAAAAGACACGTGATTAATACACAAAGTAGTTTTTTCTGAATGCATCGAAGTGTTTTAGTTTGACTATGTTATAATCTTAATTTGCAAACGTCATACAAGTGATGTAAATTTGTATTTGAGGATTAATATCGTTTTTTTGGTAGCTGATAAACAATAATATTATATAAAACAACAACAAAAACAAGGGGGAAAGGCTTTTTTAAAGATATAGTAACGATAAAAGAACAAGAAAAAATACACTTACAACTGCTTCAATGAATCCTTTCTTTGAAAGGCAGTAAATCAATACAATTAATTTAGATTTAAGTAAATTCGAAACCTTCGTTATCAAATCAACGTAACCTTTTTATATTAACGCTAAACATGCTTCAGGGTAAACAGGAAGCGATGTAGTATTTCGCCTGTCATATAATGGAAATTGGATTATTAAATTTAGCAATTTTAAGAATATTCTTCTAAACATTGTGAAGGTGAAAAGCACTTGGTTGTAGGGCTACATTTATCTAATGGTGATTTTTTTTCATTTATAAAGATTTTTTTCTTCAATTCTTTTTCTTTCAAACAACGAAATATTATATATCCGAGGAGATATTATAGACATTCTATTTTTTAAACTTATTGTTTGGTTATTCGCAAAAATTATTGCATTGTTATTTGTTTGTATATATCAGCATTTTTTTTTTCATTTTTTAAGTAACTCAAATGAACAGGATATAACTGATCTAAGCAACATCTTTTGAATTTAAGTGTTCTTACAGGTGCAATTTATCACATTCACAATAAAACTTGTACCTAAATAAATCGTGACCAAACTGGTACCCGTATCATTAAAATTTGGAACATTGTCGATACCCAAGTAGAACTGGTACCCAGACTACTTGATCCAAAGAAAACAAAGTGGTATCTCCAGCGTACGTACGATGATCATATAATCGGCATTTGATTATGTTCCCTTCTCAAAAATGCTTCTCATAAATGACATTTTGTTCTTCAAAACAGTTTTTATCATTTAAAAAGAATAGAATGTTATTAATTAAAAATGTTTGTTTTAGTACGTTGAACATATCTTACATTGACGTGAGAATTTCTCTTTCTATTCTCATCTAAAAGTAAATAAGAATTTTTAAACTTCTTACTTCGTTATCTTCAGTATTCACCATCCTCTATGACAAAAGACATAAACATATCATATACCTTTTGTTTATTTCACTTTCAAAATTTATTGATGAACTCATTTTTATTCTTTTTATTTGTAAATATTTTTAATATCTTTTTGTGTGATGAAGATTATTACTTAACAAACGTAAAACATCGCCTGAAAATACACACAATGTATTTTGAAACAGGTGTCATTCTCTTTAAACATGTTAAAACACTGGTGTTTCAGACGTGTTCCATTGCCGTGTATAATAAAGAGATTTGAGCCGCGTCACGACACAACCAACATAGTGCGTTTGCGACCAGCATGGATCCAGACCAGCCTGCGCATCCGCGCAGTCTGATCAGGATCCATGCTGTTCGTTTTCAGTTTCTCTACTTGTAATAGGGTTTGAAGGCGAACAGCATGGATCCTGATCAGACTGCGCGGATGTGCAGGCTGGTCTGGATCCATGCTGAACGCAAACGCACTATGTTGGTTTTGTCGTGACGCGGCTCATTATTTTTGTAATATATAAGGAGAAGAAATAGGAAAGGGTTTAGTTAGCATTCTGTGATAATAGCACACAAAGAGAAAAAAATTATATTCTATATTATCTACAAAACATTGGTGTATAAAATTCCTTTCTGTCTAATATTTCAAATGCCACTTTTTCGGTCTATAATATCTGAGTTTAAAAAAGAAAATAACTCTTCCATGTTATAACATTAATATGAACCTCAAATACATCCGTATTTTAATTGCACTTTCTTATGATGATCCTTTATATCTTATCAAACTCCGCGCACCGGTTACGCTACGGCCTTCACACATATCACGTGATGATGTTCTTATCACATGATTGTGTCAAGATGGCGGATACGCCAAAGAAATTGTTTTAACGACATTTTAACTTGAGCACTGATGTCAAGTATATCGATATGATTGAAAAAAAATCATTTTTGTTAAGTGTAGAACCGAAATTATTAATTACTTAAATGAATAATCTTTCGAAAGCGGCCATTTGTTGGAAATAAACGGTGCGATTCATGATATTTATGTTTTCGAAATTACTTGTTATTTTAGGTCACATCTAACACATTAAGGTCTTGAAACGTTTACTTTTTAAAATAAATATCACAATTAAAAAAAAGGAAATATATCGTCATAAATCTTAACGAAAATGTTGTGATTGCAGAGATGTTATCCTGTAAGTGGAGTTCACTGCGTGGGAGAATGATATCTTATATGCTCACCGGCCCTTTAACAATCTTTGAAGTGTTACTTCCGGATCGTTGAAACGTTATTGATATTGATTTTATCGTTAATTTTTGTATCATATCAAGCATTTCCTTAACATATTTTGTTACAATCGAAATCACGGCATTGTTAAAAGTTGGAAAGGTTTACTTGAGTCAAAATGAATATATTTAATGAATTAAAATCGGAAAGTCTCATTCCAGCGGTAGTTATACTTGCCTTTTTAATGGTAGTCGGATTTGTTGGCAATTTGCATGTTCTTTTCGTGTACGCTTTTCGTGTAAAACCAACAAACCACAGGATTTACATAATATTTCTAAGCATTCAGGATATCACTGCATGCACAATTCTTATCCCTCTAAGAATTTATATATACAATAATTTATGGACTCACAGCAATGTTTTCACGTGTAAATTTGGAAGTTTTATGATGTGCTTAATTCTTACTGGATCGGCATTTACCCTGATTTTGGTTGCAATTGACAGGCAAGTGTGTTATACTTTACACAATTTTTTCTTATTTCCTTGTTAAAATAATCATTTATCATTTTTTACTTGTATTTGTTTTAAAATTGTAAGCGCTCTGAACTGATACATTAGCAATTATGATTTGTAAGTGAAACTGATGATTTATTAATATGATAAAGGTTGCGTTCATTGAACGCCGCCATTCCTTGTCGATCTTCTTTTTCATGTTTAACAGTGATTGCAAAATCAATTCAGTCCTAAAACCATTACAACATACCAGTAAATAATACATGTTAATATTCAACAAGTCCTTATTTTTGATGCTCTGTTTTTGTATAAAAGTTGATATTGTCCAACAACATTGACCTGGCACTCTTGCATTTGACCCTCGGTATATTCCGTAAACTTTACGATCTGCTTGTAAATCTATATGAATGTAAATATTGAATTGTTAAAATTGTGTAACTTAAAAATCCATCTTAGCGCAGTTGGTAAAGGACTTTCACTTCACTTGAAGAATGTAGACGTAATCTGGTAGTTCGAATCTGGTAGTTCGAATTCTATTACAGCAACTTGTTGTTGGTTTTTTTTTCATTTTAATTTTAAAATTATAATTAAAACTATTGCAAATCTTTTATTTGTGTGCACCATCAGTGTGGTATTTTTAATAATTGCCTTTATAGCGTGTATGCGCTAAATCACAAACGACTGCATAATGTCACAAAAAGAACCGTTGAAAGATACTGTTATAAAATAAAATATATGATTGTGTATAAAAACACCACGTAAAAGGTTTTTCTAAAACCAGGTCTTGTAAAACTATTTCAAATTAATTCTTGCAGGTAAATTTAAAAAAAAATAACGTGGTGTTGGTAAAGATTCGAACCATAGATCTTCAGATCGGTAATCCGACATCTATACCAATACACCACACTCTCTGACAAGTGAATTTAGCAAATATATTATATATATTCGGTAGATACTGGTCAGTGTTTATTCAAATGACCTTTACGAAAATTAATGAAGTGCCAGGTCAATATTGTTGGACAATATATGTTAATATACAGAGAGAAGAGTTACATAGATATAGTTTGGTTTACAACCGAAGTTTGATTATGTTAATGTTATAAATTTTTGACAAGTGTCCCATTTAATATGATGTGATATTCACCGACAGATGACATATTGACCGAGGCGATACTACACCCAGTGAATATGATTTCATGAAGTTCTGTTGCTTATAGCTATATTTAGGTCATATAATAATTTCCAATACATCCTCATTGTGACTGTTTTTCATTTATTTAGGTACCGTAAGATATGTAATCCACATGGGTGGCAGATAAAAAGACCAATTGCTAAACTGCTATGCTTCGTGGTAACGTTGTGTGCATGTTTTTGTTCATGGCCTACAGCAGCGTTAGGTGAGGTGAAGAATATTTCTGTAAATAATAAAACAATCTCAATGTGTAGTACTATTGATGGGTATCTTAAATATCAACTTTATCATCGTATTTTCATGGCAGTGATATTTTTCGGTTCGTTTTGCATTTTGGTAGTTCTTTATGTGTGTATCTTAAAATCAACATCCACTTATCATGTCAAAGAAAAAGTTAATGAAACGAAACAATGTGGATCAAGTTGTTACGTTGTGAACAGTTCTAAAGAAAATTTAATTCCAGATGGAGAAGGCATTGTATCTATAGACGAAGAAAATAAACAAGATAAAGTTGGGCGTCAGACAAAGTTAGACAACAAAAACTTAACAAAGTGTTCCACTGGTCAGGTTGTGACACAGACATCAAATGAAAGTCAACAAAAACAAAAAAGGACCAGGCGGATAACTCTTGCTTTCACATTAATAACAGTGTTTTATTTTATTAGTTATATCCCATTCATATCTCTGGATATCTTTCTATTACATGGTTTGTTCACCTCCACATCACCTACTATAGATGTTTTCATTGCGATACACATTGTTAGCTCCTGTGTATTCATCAATAGTACGGTTAACTGTTTTATCTACAGCTGCTTCGACGGTCGATTCAGAGAAGAAATAGTGATGTTATATAAAAAGTTATGTTGTAGACACCAAGAAACTGTTTGAAACACAAAGCAGGAATCGAATATTATAATGTACCCTACCAAAAACAGTATCATTGCCTTATATACTTAGTTTGATTACAGAGTCTGGTATTTTACGAGTTATAAAGTTTTTAACAGGTTTTATGGACCTACATAAAACGGTTTCTTGCAAAACACCTTTTATAAACGGCCATATAACCTGTCAGAATCTTAATGACGAGTTTATAATAATGAAAACTCCCTTTATAAGAAGGAAAAAAAGATTTTTTTCCTAAATCGACTGCACCCGTATACATAGATAACATAATCGTCATGATCATCCAATGAAAAATGACGTTACAAAGTTGCAGTACTTTAAAATACAATTGCCTGTATGTTTTTTTAATTTGTTGTTGTTTTTTTATGACTTTGAAAATCGTATTTGTAAATATAAACACACTGTGATTAGATACGTTTGGTACAAATAATTGCAAATATTTAAAAGGGTGTTTTTTTTTTCTTCCGGAAACATTTCCAATTCCAATGTAAGAGAACAAAATACTTTTATGCAATATAAGGAGTTTCATGCCTTTTTATATATATGCATATTTAAAACATAATAAAGTTTCTTCAAAAAAACGTTGTCATCTGTGTTGAACACTATGTCGTCTTTAATATGCATAACTGACGCTACAAAATAAGAATTTCATGAAATTTAAAGTTTACGAGATATTTGCATGAATTCAATACATAAATTGATATTGTATTAAATTGTACTTTGTGTTTTAAAATGTTATGCAATTAAAACAGACCAGTTAAAGATTAGTGTTTGCGTTTTCGGTTATTAGAAAATACAGTGTATAACAAAAATTCTTTGAAGTTACCTGGTCAGTTTACCTCTTTTGGCTAAAGTTACTTAAAGTTGTAAGTAAACTTGACAAACATTACTTGTTCATTTCTACAAAATGTTTTAGAAGCGAACGTTTCTTTTTAAAAAGTACCTTATCCCCATAAATTGTAAAAATTGTAATGAACTGCTTCCTGCAATCACTTTCTTATCAATTTTCAATGGCCTATTTTACAAGTTTTTGTTAACGATTAAGTGGCATATGCATGTATATTCAAGGTTAAAATTCTATATCAACTCTGTTTGGTGTTTGTATCAGATTTTTCCTATTACCAAATTAAAATTTAACACATTCTAAAGACATTTTTATTTCTGAATGATAAATCTGAATCCGTTTGCTTTGTTTTGTGAAGTGGTTGAAGAAGAGATAGTATAAAAATATATTGCACTTCACCATTTGCGACTGCATCTAGGATGATCTGTTTTAATCTGGCTCAATTACTTGTAAATTTTAGAAGCCAAATAAATATCCCATTTAGGTGAAGCCTTTTGTAGCACACTAACGAGAAAGCAGACATGTTTTACAGTATTCCGTGCGTGTTTCCATTTCTGACCTATTATAGAACGATTCTCTGTCATCAACTTTTATCTATGTCACCTTACTTGGTTAATTCATATTGCAGTACATTCAAAATATCATATTGAGATATAAACATTGAAAAGAAGCATTTTTGACCTCACCTCACTAAGCTAAATATATTGCTATCTACCTTCCCAAAATAACTAATTCTAGAGATAATTGTTATTATTTATTAACTATAACTGCCTATATAAAACTATTGAGTTTTCAGGTTACTCATTTCAACATAATGTCCAGTTGCATTGCAAAATGCGATCTCCGAACATACTATCAAAGCATAAACATAAACTAAAACATAATCTTTTAACATTCGCAAAGAGCACTCGTTTCCAACATATTCGTTTAAATAAAATAGAAATGGCATCTTGAGTGTAGAATTGTACAGTTATTGCTAACATGGCATCACAAGATATATGTATATCAGGGCTTTGTGATTAACGTTATTGTTGTCTTATAATAGATAGCGTAAGTAATATAACTTTTGTCTTTTATTCATATCGATTTCAATCAAGGCTTTTATTAAGATTTTGTACTTGTTAAACATTAGCAATATATGACTTAATGAACATATCATCATCATTCACGGTGTATAGCCAATGACTAGGAAGAAAACCTTTGCCGAGACATCCTTCGACCCTGCAACTGACATAGTTCGCTCCAAACACGAGAATATTTCATGTGGAAAGAAGTAGTTATTTCAAAGAGAAATAAAAATTGATGCATATATTCTGCTGTATTGATCTCAACATACCAAATACCATATAAAATTTAATCAGATTTTGTTTATCAGGAAACAGGAAACAATTGTTTTGTTTCTTTATATTTATAAGTTACATTACACTTCTTTAAACCTTTTCATGTGCAAAAATCAATGTTTCTTGTTGTTATCTGATACTTCATTGTTCCTTTTTACGTTACCGAATATCATTTTTTTAAATATAGCCATGCTAATGCATATATTAGCTGAAGAAAGATAACTCTTCTAGATTCAAATGAAAATAAAATGAGGTTTCGTCGCAGAATAAGTTCCCTGCAATGAAATAGGTATGTTTTAATTTACATTTAAGAAGACAAGATTTCCTTTCAAAGGAATAACACTACAAAACACAAATATCGAAACTGAAACTGTTTTATCTAATTAAACGCCTATTTCTATATACATATTCAATGGCGTTGTACAAAAGGATAATAAAAGTATGTACATATAATTTTGATAAAAAATCACTTATGCACGACAAATGAACTACAAAAAAATATAAGTAAAAGAAATCAGCCCCTGCAAAATATAAAGTGTTAAAAACTTAAAAATAAGAATAGTTATAAAAAATAATAATAAAAAAAAATTAAAAGAAAATAAATATTAATGGTTATTTAAGTAAAATTTTAAACACATTTCCACATCTCGATCAGTTTAAAGCCCAATCACAATCTTAAAACAATGCGTAAAAATCTCTAAAGTAGTAGGTTTTGACATTTTTCTTGACCATGTCCAAAGTCGAAGACTGTCTTATATACAGAGGCAATTTATTCCAGAGAGTTGGACCAACGGTACTAAAACTTCTGTCGTTAAATGTTTTCCTTTTGTTAAAGGGGACAGCAAAACAATAATCAATATTATCAACAGATCTGAGATTTGGTCTTTTTATGACAGGTTTGTGTAACAGTTCTGTTAGATAAACCGGAGCATTGCCCATGAAACAGTTATACATTGTACATAGTATTTTAAAATTGATTCTAGCTTTAATTGGTAACCAATGCAGTTCAAACAAAGAGTCTTTGGAACTATCATATTTTCCGCGTTGCAAAACAAGTTTAGCGCACATATTCTGGATACGCTGTAATTTCTGTAACTCACTTTCTGAAATGCCAAACAATATAGCGTTGCAATAATCCAAATGTGAGATTACAAGCGACAATACTAGGATTTTTGTGGCGTCCTGAGTCAGATATTTGCGAATGCTCTTTATTCTCAAATAATTTAACATGGCAGTTCTACACTTGGTCTTAACATGTGTTGAGAATCTTAGGCCCTCGTCTAAGTAGGCACCTAAGTATCTTATGACACTGACATTTTGAATTTTATCACCGGCGATATCAATTTCTTTAATTGAACATTTACCAAGTTGGGCTTTACTACCAAACATAATGAATTCTGTCTTAGTGGTGTTCATTTTGAGTTTATTGGCATTCATCCAGTCATTGATGATTACAGCACTGCCTTCAAGTTGCTTTATAGCGTTAAGTTCATTGGTCACTGAAGTTGGTCGAAAACGTTGACTAGCAATGTGGTCATCAGCAAAGCCGTACACAGATATGGTTGGTGGTATCACATCAAATAGGGTTCCCGCATATGTGAGATAGAGCCACGGACCAAGACAGCTCCCCTGAGGTACACTGCATTCCAGCAATCGTGGAGTCGAATCAGTAGAATTAACACTGACGCGACAACTACGAGGTTGCAGGTACGAGTCCACCCATGCTAACACGGTACCATTGACACCATACTGACTGTGTAATACGTCGAGTAGAATGTTGTGGTCAACGGTGTCGAAAGCTGCACTTAGATCTATTGCAATTAAAGCTGTCACCTCTTGCTTCTCCATACCGTCTAGAAGATCATTGACAAGTCTGAGTAAAGCAGTCTCACATGAATGATGAAGTCTGTATGCTGACTGATTTTTGGGTAACAAATTATGGGTATCGACATGGTTATTTAGTCTCTATCAGTTTTGAAAGAAACGATAAGTTACTGACAGGCCTGTAGTTTGACAATTGTAATTCTAAACCAGACTTCTTAAGAAACGAAATAGTAGTATTTTTCTTTTTATTCATCCTTTCAAGTGGAAAGCTACAACCATTTTTATCAGGTTTCCTTCTTGCTATGAATGTATCAAAACATGTTTTTATTCGATGTTCATGACATGTAACAATAATGAATCCTGATCATATTCTGCACTTCATTCCCAGATTTCATAATATGTAACTTTCATAACATGTAACAGTAACACTAAAATCGTAGTTTCCATTACAAATTACACATAAAAAATAAGTAAATGGTCTCACTTTAGGAGCAGTAGTCCAGTGGTAGGACACGCGCTTAGGGATCGAGAGGTCCCGGGTTCGAACCCCACAAGGGGCACTGCTAATTTCCTTGAGCAAGAAATTTACCTGCGATTGCTTCACTTCACCCAGGTGTAAATGGGTACCTGCGAGGGTGGTATAATTCCGTTGCGCCAAAGTGTCGGCTGCACTAAGCGGAGTTAAAAGACTCCCCAGGGAGATTGATAGATAGATACCAGTAGCCCGATGACCAGGGGTAATAGCTGTAAAGTCGGTGAACGTGCGTAAGCATGAAACTTAGACTATAAAATGCAATTACTTTTTACTTTGGTATGTTATTTATACTTATCTGTTATCATTTTTTTTATATTCTGCTTGACAGTTATTATCATATTACACTTTTAGATATATTTATGAACAAAGGGAAACCCTGGTGGAATATTTTATCACTGCAAAAACAGATGTCACTTAGATTTTTTTAATATTTAAGTTATGCAGCGTATGGGTTATACAATATAATTTCCATAAAATACAAAAGTATCGTTTAGTAGTTTGGTTACTGATAGTATTTAGTACAATGATTGCTTCTGCTTTGTAATTTACAAAAAAAACTAGAAGTCATATGGGACTTCTTGTTTGTTTTAGCTATACTTTCTTTGGGAATATTTCCTGCAACTAGCAAAAAAATAAAGAAAATAAGAATCCCTAAAGAAAGCCCAACACGGCAAAATTAAAAATGTTGCAGGCTGGGTTTGATTGAGCCTGTTCATGGACGGTACTGTCAAGTGCAAACTACCGTCCACGACCCCTAGCACCGGTTTAAGCAGAATTCAACATATAACATAAACTGGTACAATTTTGAAACATCCGCAGGTATGTTCATAACACTAGTATAAATTCTATCGCACTGTCTCTTCTGTATATCCAGGTCAAGATCGTTGTAACTATACTAAATTTGAAGAGTAATTATGTGCAGGGTTGTAGTTCATTTTCAGTCTTTTCGTGTTAATGTGAATGATGATAAATTAATGCATAATTGTTGATTTCGTTTATCAATAGAGTAAAGACTTGCTTAATTTGATAAATATTTAACATTTCCTTATATTAACGATTCTTTTGATTATAATTTGTTATCACAATAGCTGCACATTTCCGATCTTGTGTTCCTGTACTGCATCTTTTAATATGTTTTCCGTTGTATTATTGCTATCTTGGTCGATCTATAAGTTGCCATCGGTTACATTTTAACAAAGTTCATTTTATTGTTAATAAATGTTTCACCACACAGCTGATTAAAAGTTTTACATAAAATAAAATGGCTGATGAAATAACCTCGGAAAGTTTTATTCCAGTTGTGATTATTCTGTCTTGTATAATGGTTGTTGGATTTGTTGGTAATCTGCATGTTATTTTCGTATATGCGTTTAGGATAAAGCCAACAAACCATGCAATTTTTATTATAGTTCTGAGTATTTACGATATCAGTGAGTGTACTGTTCTTATACCTTTGGTGATATACATATACACCAATCCATGGAATTATGGCAGTGTTTTTATGTGTAGAATCTCCCGGTTTATGATGGGTTTAATTTTCACTGGATCTATATTCACCCTACTATTAGTAGCTGTTTACAGGCAAGTAATTTTTATGATAGAACACCATTGACGTCAATATAAACATTTATACATACCATATTTTATAGCCAAACCGCTAACTCTAGTATTTATTGAAAATATTCTAATTTTACTTAGCAATAGAAATAAAATAATAAAGTGGTTACAATTTATTTATAGTGTTTGTTTATGGTCTTTTAATGGTGTTCCAGATTGAAAATTAACATGATACTTATTAATGAAATATTGAGAAATATTGATGAAATAAAATGAATGTTTTCATTTTTCGTATTTTCACAGTAAAAATTATTTTTAACTGCAGTGAAACATATTTTCCGCATTTTCAATGACGTCTTGCCGGACTACTTTCTTTTAACACAAAAAATAACGGAAAGTCTTTCAGATAGTAAAGTAAAAAAAGAGACAAATGTAAATAATAAACAGAAAATTAAACTTTTTTCTTTAAAAACATGATTTATTTTCATCTTGTGGCATGAGAAATATCATATTTCACTCGTGGCTACCGCCACTCATGAAATATTTATTTTCATACCACTCTATGAAAATAAATCATGTACATGTTGTTGTGTATTTATAGAAAAAAAATTGAATATCTGCTATTTATTGTCAATATTATGGATGGTCTAAAATGTATATCTTTGTCTGTATCATAAGTTTATTCATGACCGACTCTCTGGTATTAATGTTAATATCAATACTCTTCCATTAATTAATGTCATGTGCTTTGGAAAACAGTGTAAGCATGCTGTAAGAAGTTGATTATATTTTGTTTAAAGACAAACGATTTCATGGTGGTTTGAGTGGAATGTTGATTTGTCGAATACTGTGATATTTTAACAACGGAAACTATCGTTTGCAGTTTAAATATGAGGTGTAATTGGTTTATTTATAGGAATGTAATCAAACTGGTGGGTCAGACGAGGTATTCAAAAAAGTAGATTGATCTCCTCATGAATCAAATAACAATAGCTCTTTATTGATCAAGAATGTCAAGTGGCTTTATATCTTTGACTCGCATGAACGTGATGTTAGTGAATTTCCTCATACCTATTTCAACGTGTATATCCAGTAACGCAGGCCTATGAATATAACGCACGATTCACGCGTCCAGGAACCACGTCCCTTCTTCAAAGGTCAAGGTCTCACTTATATTATGAAGGTGGTTCATGCTATCACAATTAGAGATTTCAGGTATATTAATACAAAGAACAATATTCAGCAATTAGTTACTTTCATTCTCTTTTCTTTCCATAATACCTGCATGATTAAGAAACCTTTTCGGGGACATTCGTCACTTTGGCGACAGCTCTTGTTTATAACTTATATATCATGTCTTAGTTTCTGTTTTCATTTCAGGTATAGAAAGTTATGTCGGCCACATGGCAGGCAGATAAAAAAAAGAGTTGCTAAACTGCTATGCTTTCTTGCTGCGATTGCTGCCTGTGCATGTTCGTGTCCATTACTTGTATTCATTGAAGTAAAGACACACTCATTGGAAAATAAAACATTCACAGTGTGTGATATAGTTGAAGGGTACAATAAGTATGTCCTTTATCATCGTATAATTATGGCACTGGTGGTGTTTGTGTCTATATGCGCTTTGGTATCTATGTATGTATGTATTATAAAAGCAGCATCAAGATTGCACACCAAAGAAAGCTTTGGTGATGTTCACAAAAGTGGTGTAACAGGTTTGAAGCATATAAAACTAAATGTTTTAAATAGACATAAAGAACTATCAACTTCATGTATAAAGATTATTGATTCGCCAGAAGTCGGGTATAATCAAGATAACATTGAGGGCAAGACAATAGATAACAGCGAGACTTTAGCCACCTGTTCATCCAACCAAATCAAAACAGAGACAACGAATGACAATCACCAGAAAAGGAAGAGAGTGAGACAAATAACACTAGCTTTTATATTAGTGACAGTGTTCTTTTGCATTAGCTATATTCCATCTACATCTGTGGACATTTTTCTAAAACAAAGAAAACTGACCTACCCGACCTACTCGTATCTCAGTGTAGATAGTATTATTGCAATACACATTGCATTGGCCTGTGTATTTATCAACAGCATAGTAAACTGTTTCATCTACAGCTGCTTTGACAGACAATTCAGACAGGAAATAGGGAGACTATATAAAATGTTATGTCGCAGACGAAAATACCGACGATCCAATTAATACATAAAAACCTCAGAAAACCATCTAGTTGGACTTTCTCCTGACCAGTACAAATGATAAAGATTTAATCAATATAGCTGCACGTATGGATTTATGGATTAGTAATTTTTCGACCTCACTATGCAATTTATTTTCAGTCTAGGTACCAAATATTCAGAGGTGATATAAAGGTACATGTATTAAATAATTTAAGAAATTTTCTTGTTACTTTAGAAAATGACCAAATGAAATGCTAATTGTCTTGTCAGTCTGTCCGTCCCTAATTTTACAAAAAAAATAAACACGCACACGCCAACGCGCGCGCACCTACGCACACACACACACAATCACACACACCGCTTTGAATCTGTCAACAAACAGCATGTTCCAGTGCTGCGATTTGGATGTTTCAAAAATAAGTGAATAGAATATGTATGTCGTATCATGAAACTGAATGGGCTGGGTATATGTTACTATATGGTAATCTTTCTACACTATGTAACATTTCGTGTGAACAGTTGAAAGTCAAAATAAGTTTTTATTTTGCCATAATTCCTTTTAATTTAATAATTTACTTTGCCTAAACAATAAATAACGCAAGGATCCAAGGAAAATTTCTGTAAATATCCCTTAGAATTTACCTGTTATGTTCAGATTATAAAAAGAGTTGGGCAGTCTTTTATTCTTTATGCACATTAAAATTTTACCCTAAACATTGTCCAACATCAACTGTTGTTCAAACACAATTTAAACAATCAATCTTTTGGAATATGAAGACAATGGAGCTGAACTTGACTATAAAAATATATGCATAATGTCACTTTTGCAAGAAAACACATACAAGAGCCCGACAAAGCAAGAGAAAAATGATGATTTAAAGAGATCAATTTTTATAAAGCTTCGACCTTTTATGTTCAAACCAGTTTTGTCTGTGACTCTAGCCGTTCCTGACCAATTTGACTGACGAGACTGATCGTCGTTGGGCCATCAAAAGATTCTGTAAGTTAATCTATGTGTGAGGTAACCAGGTAGTCAGAGGGTAGTTGTATGACAGGTGTTTTGTGTATTGACATTTTCATGATTTGTGAGTTGTTCATGACAGGTGTTTTGTGTACTGACATTTTCATGATTTGTAAGAACGCCACATTTTCTTAAACCTGGTATCCTGCATGCGTCCCATGTGGAATGTTTTATTTTACTTTTCTCCATTTGCATTACTTTATTTTGAAAATGTAATATATTAAATTAAACATTTAAAGCATAATTACTTGTATAATTTATTTCATTTGTTCCTCTTTAACGATTTTAAAATCTTATTCTTAAATACATTCACACGATGTTATAGAGATATTTTAAGCGTGAATAATAACAAATATACATAGTCAATCTGCATCTCTATCAAAAACACTTTTTTTTTACGTATGATTTATTAACAATATGAAGGGGAGATGATGTCTCTCCCTGCTTTACTACAAAATAATCAGTTAACTTTCTATTTAATCAGACACACACATTGACAATATTGTACTTTCAGCATGTTTGTTTTAAAACTTAAATGATATATCATAGCTTTGTAACACCGCACTTTGGGGCCAAACGCACTTTGGGGTCCGACCCCAGAGTGCGTTACGCACTTTGGGGTCCAATTTCGACCCCAAAGTGCGTTAAACAGGTACATATGCATTTTTTAACATCAGGCAAACGACCGCACTTTGGGGTCATAGAAAATTAATGTTTATTATGTTTTAAATAATATATTGTAGTCAAAGCGAATGGTAAACAAAAATCAAGTATTAAATAGACGCAAAAAATGTGCACTGGATTATAGTAGAATCAATAGGATTTTAAATGGTCTTGATTAGTAAGTGAAGAACTTTCACCAAATAAATCACCTAACAAAGAATCTGTTTCAATTATTTAGCTTAAGGTGACAACGGAGTCAATTATCACTGAAAATACCTAAAATGAGATTTTTTGCTTAGTATATTTATCAACCTTTTCTGAACACATTCGTGATTTAATTTTGGAAGCAGTTAGTCCAAAAAATGTGTTTTTAAACGTTTTAAAACGGTACCTGTACTATTTTTATCTGCTATCGCGTAACCTGTCAATTATCGATAACGCTCCGCCCCCTGTTGAGGCATCAATGAGGGAAATCGGTAGTTCCATATATGCGTGAATTACCGGTCCATACTGGTCCATACTACTCGTAATTCATGTATCGTACAAATACTGTACATCTTTTATGAATATCGTCTACCTTTTATTTAGCCTTTTTTATAAAATAAGAAATTGTCGGCCAATGTACGTAACATAATGTATGAAACATAAATAATTAAGCATAGCGACAAATCGCACGACCACGGGGTTGATTAAAAATATAGTTGCTAAATTATCCATAATGTGTGAAAATAATTTGTCTGTCCCGTTAATCTGATAGATATTACATTGAGTTTATGGACTTTTGTACGGATTCAAGGGCTTGCTTTACATTCAGCCTCGTTTCTAACAATGTCAAGTAAAACAACAACAAAAAACAGACAACATTTTTTATGTGAACGCCTATATGACTTGTGGTAAGGTCTCCCTGACAAATTTCTAAACCATTTTAGGTGTCTAAGGATGATTATTTCTCTATGAATCAATAAAAAAAGATAATAAAATAAATTATCAGTGAATGCTTTGAATAAATTGTTCGCTAGTAAATCGAACACAGTACCAATAAACCTGGGAGAAAGTTTGGAATTTATTGTATATCCCAGTAGAAACTGGATCTCTATGCCGTGCATAGATGATTTTCATGATAATAGAAGTCAAGAAGGTCAGATCATAATGATCGAGTGATACCTTTTATTTCTATTAAAATATGTGAAGCATTTATATCACTTTTGAGGAAAAAATATATAAAATCCCGTTCTTATTTGTACATCTACCATGGACTTTAAAATACTGTCAGAAGCTCAGTTTTTTTGTTATTTTAATTTATATTTTAACGGAATTTCATACACGAGTACACAGATAGAGTGACACTGGTATAATATAATAATAATGCTGATGATAATAATAATAAACTTCAAATGTGAAACAATTAAATACCCCGCTAGCGGTGCACAAATACGTCCCATTTCCCCCCACCGAGTGCCTCAAATTTTACCGAAAGTCACGTGACATGTGCAACCGATACCAGACTAACGGTAAATCACGTTAAGATGTGAAGAAATTTCTGTTATAAACTGATATTAATCAGCAACTTTTTAATTGGTCAGATATCACTGGGTCATAAAATGTTGTTAGTGTATGTTACCGCAACTTGTGACCCTCTCTGGTGCGATATTTGTGTATTATGTAATTATTTAGCGTGAAACGTAGGGGTCCGAGAGAGAACAGCCAATTTATGACGCTTCGTTTGGTGCGGATCGGACTAACTTTGAATCGGCATAACTTTTTTAATAATCAAGCAATTAACATGCGGTTTAAAGCACATGAAAGGGAATTCATTTACGGAGGGAACCGTGTCAGGGATTTTTGTTTGCTCAATCAGCGACTTAATTATCTTTAATTACGTTACATGTATGGTGAAAAAAGTCGCATAAAATGTTTGACGTTACGTAATATTTTTTTGAGAAAAGATAGACAAAATTTGAGACACTGTTCCCCAGATATTATAAGTATGTTTATTTTCCAAAAGTTTGATGACAAAAAAATAAAAAATGACTTTGATATGACGATTTAAAATTTTAGGATTTTTATTAAAAATCAATCATTTACAAAGACATTTTTTTCAAATATGTTATTTTTTATGATGATCAACGACATTTAATGCACAAAGATTAAATAAATAACAATTATTACTAAAATAAGTTGGTTTAAATGACATTTATGTGATTACCACGGAAAGTGTCTGTTGTCACCTTAAAATATTTTTTTTTTTCTCAAATTTTCCATGTGTTTTAAAAGAATGTACACCGTTTATTAACTCCATTGTTTTTAGCTAAATGGATTATTTTCCCGTTTTTTATTTACACATTTTATAGAAATTCTGGGCAATCGTAGTAAGACATTTTTAGTAAAAAAATGTGCCTGATAATATGTTGAAAGAGCCATTTATTTAGCTAAATGTGACATATTAGAAAATTGACTAGGTGTAGATGCGGCTTTAAGTAGTAGTCCGTACAGGCAGTACTAAAAATATCAACTATTTAAGTAGTCGCACATTAAGAGCGGAGCTTCAGAATAATGTAAAATTCTTACTGGGGGTATAGAGGGGATTGTGGGGTATCGACCCCCCCCCCCAGGGTTAAAAATAACGATTTAAAGGCCTATTACGCTTTTATTTGTTTTTCTTAAAAGCTTTTTATTTTAAAGTGTTTTTCTATATAGTCCAAAAAAATTACACATTGGCCAATTACCTGAACCATCTTTTTCATCTGTTGCTTTTTTGCATGATGTGTACAGTTATAGTGAATTAGTATTTTATATGAAAGTCAAATACTACAGTGTTTTGACTACTTTTATGACAAATAACGCTACTTTATTCACGTAACAAGCATCTTACATTTCTATGATACCATTATTTTAACATTATAAAATTCATGTTTGCTCTTTCTAAAGAAGTATGTAAGCCTCTTGCGAACGGTTGTAACGGAGCTTACAAAAACAATTAAGTTTGTTGATAAGCTTAATTATGTATTTGTAAAAATCACTATTTATAGTCCGATCGAAAAACTTGATGTTTCACCAGAACATTGCAATAGAGTATATTTATAGGTCTTTGGAAAAAATATTAACTGCATATTATTTCATTCCCAACATATGGTACTCAATATGGCACCAAAAGTTATCAAGTAAATGACTGACAAAACGGGACATTTTTCGCAGCATCTTTTAATTTGAGGAATACACAATTTCTGTACTAGAGTATTTTAAACGGTGGCATAAAAGTGACATTTGCATTTTTTTAAACATTTTTTGTTTTGTTTTTCATAAATATATTTAATGTCGTACATATTTTTTGTTAATTATGAAAACATACCTTTTTTTAATTTTGCATACATATCCCTTTTTAGTTTTGCATACATATTTATTATTTTTTTTTTTTGTACATATTTTTTTTCGTACATATTTTTACATGACGCCATTTGCAAAGAAGAGGTTTGGATAATTACGCCATTTGTAAAACACCATTTTTAAATTTTATTTAAAATGCCTTTTGCAAATACCAACATTTTCATTTTGGAGGTATCAAAAAAATAACAACACTTATAATATATATATATAGTCCGCGGTAACCCAAAGAAATGTTCTGCATATTGTCTCGATGTGGTTAACATTTTACACAAGGTGCCTAAAAATCCTTTATGGTGTTTTGGAGATAAGGAGCGGACATGAAACCCAAGTCTTAATCCTTTGACCTGTAGGTGTGACCCCCGACCTTGAGCCGGCACACCTGGCATGTACGTTCTGCACATTTGACCCAATTTTCATAAAAATCCTTCAAAGCTTTAAGCATTTTTTCTAAATCAGTGGAATATAAGGACCTTTTTAGATCTTTTATTGTGCATTATTGTAATACACCAGTCATTGGTAACCACCTCCCTTGCTGCCGGGGAGTGCGGGTTAAAACAGAATCGTGCTTTGATGTTTGCGCTGTTCCGGGGCATAAGGCAGGAATGTTGTTATCTTAGTATGCCCCGCAGGGCGAAGATTTTACCAGTGGTCGGCTTGGTTTAAGTCAATGTCCCCCCCCCCCTCCGCTATTCTCAGGGGGATGGTTTGCGTGGTGCATATTCATAATAATAACTGATCACCCATCAACAGCCCTTTCCAAATAGACTCTAATATAATAATATATATAATATAATTAATATAATATTATAATAATAAAAAACAATAATTATATAAAATACATATAATTTAAAAAATGCGCCGAAAAGGGTCTGCCGAAACCAGACTTTCCCTGCCGAAAACGACTGGGCCGATTCCAAAAATGGGCCGAAATGTGACCAAACCACCGTGCTAGTTTTATACTCAACTATGGGCTGTTTTGAGATGTGAAGGCTGTTTTGATTGGCTAAAATATGTACGAAAAACAAAAATAAAATATGTACGAAAAACTAAAATAAAATATGTATGCAAAACAAAAAAAAATGCAAATGTCACTTTTATGACATCGTAATTTTGTTATATGGACACAATTTTTAGATATTTCAAGTGGTAAAATTAATGAAGCTTTTATCACTTTAGCATTATCAAAGTATTGACCGCCATCTTGAACTCCACCTCAAATATTTCAATGTCGCAGATCGAAAATAAGTCAGTACTCAGTATTTAAGCAGAGCTTAGATGACAACTTTAGACATCTGGAACCCAAAGTGCGTTGATATGTAGCATATTAACGCACTTTGGGGTCAATTTCTCGATTTTGACCCCAAAGTGCGTTTGCAACAAAGTGCGGTGTTACATAGCTTAACAGTTTATACAAGATGCCATTTCTTAAACAAGGTCAAATTTAAAGCCTTTTTAAAATCAACAAATGCATAATAAAGTCTCCTTCTTTCATGCTGAATCCTATTAATCAAAGACAGTAAAACAAATGCAATCAACAGTATTTCGTTCATGACTATGACGAAAACCAAATTGAAAGTCAGTTAAATTGTGATTACCCTCAAAAAACAAACGTGCACGATTATCAAGCAATTAAGAAAGCGTTTTAGAAAAAACAAATTATTTAACATTATACCTCTGTAGTTATTCATATTATTGGAACCCCATTTTGTGGAAAGAAACAAGCAAGAACCAGGGTAAATGACTAAATCTTTTTTTTAGATACTAGTATATAGTTAAATAATTCACGGTAACGTTACCTTTCTCGGGAGCCGTTAATTTTAACTTGAAGCTTTCTTGCGATAACAGGGAGAAAACTCGTTTGCACATTGTGCTATTTGCACTATAACATGTTACATTTTACATGTAGTTCCAATAGTAATACACCTTAGCTCATACATGCCTTTATAACATTGGTAATTGATTTTTGCATTCAAAAAGAGATCTTTAGGTGTCAAGTGCTGTGTGGCAGCTGTAAAAAGTTGCCCCGTACTTCACTTCATTGTTGTTATATTTTTCTGGTCCTTCGGGATCATTGATGCCAGCACTATTAATTGTTGAGAATTGAGTACCGCTCAAGCTGGTGCTAGGGGGTGTGAGGGATGTTGCACGTATTCATAACCCCTCATGTACAGACTCATTCAAACCGAGTCTGCAATTCTGTTGTAATTTTGTTGTGATTAATGATTCCGAGGGATCACTTTGTTTCCAGATTTTTATATGTAGTGTCCTTCTCCCAAAACTTGTGTTTACAAGTCCATTCAAAATGCAAATCTTCGTCGCAGGATACGTTCAAATCTAAGTATTTATGATATCCTTAGAATCAATCGTTTAAAGGACTGGCAGACGAGATTGTACAATATTTTTGCAGATTACCTATGACTATGATCAATACCTATGATCAATCTACTTAGTTACTTTAACTCTATGATTAACATCCACATGCTATTTTGTTTGTTTGTCTGTTTTTGTTGTTGTTTTTTAAATCCTGTTGTTGTTGTTTTTATTTTTTTCGCTTGTTTTTTGTAGTTTTTTTGTTTTTGTTTTTTAATTTTTTTCCGCACGAATACTCGGCACATCGCAGCCAGAACAAGAACCATCGTCTCTGGATTTCCACCACAGCGGCCATTGTGTTTTTTTATAAATGTATATGATACTAAAAAGATACTTCAATATAAATTCTATTGCACTGTCTTTTAAGTATGTCTAGGTCAATCTGGTTGTAACTGTAATAAATTTACATAGTATTTACGTGCAGGCGTTATACTTTTCCTGTTTATGCGACGATGATTTAATGTATAATTGTTGATTTTAAAATAAACATTTAACATTTTCATGAACTAACTAACTATTCATTTCCGATGTATCATTTAGTGTTTTCCGCTTTATTATATTGATCATTATGGTATAATTGCTATCGATTACATTTCAACTAAGTTCTTTCACTGTTAACTGTTGGAAAAGTGTACATAAAATGGCTAGGTTTATTCCAGCTGTGGTTATTCTGTCTTGTCTAATGGTTACTGGATTTGTTGGTAATCTGCATGTTATGTTCGTATATGAGTTTAGGTTAAAGCCAACAAAACCATGTAATTTTTATTATAGTTCTAAGCATTAACGACATAAGTACATATATTGTTCTTATTCCTATTAGGATACACAATCGGTGTCTGTTCATGTCCATTACTTGTATTAAGTGAAGTAAAGACACAATCCTTGGAAAGTAAAACATTTACAGTGTGCGTTACAGTTGAGGGATCATAAAGTATGTCCTTTATCATCATATATTTATAGTACTGATGGTGTGTGTGTGTCTTTATGCGCTTTGGTATCTAAGTATGTAGGTAATTTAAAAGTAGCATCAAGATTGCACGCCGAGAAAAGCTTTGATGATGTTAACAAAAGTGCTGTAACAGGTTTGAATCATATAAACCTAAATGGTTTGAATAGATCTAAAGAACTATCAACTCCATGTACAAGATCATTCATCCGCCTGAAGTCGAATATAATCAAGATAACATTGAGGGCAAGAAAAGAGTAACAGCGGATATATAGAAATCTGAACAAAGACACAAACAATGAATGACAATCAACTGAGAAGGAAAATAATAAGACATATAATACAAGCTTTTACTTTAGTGACTGTGTTCTTTTGTATAAGCTATATTACATCTTTGTCTTCGGACATCTTTGTAAAACAAAGACTTCCTCTTATCTCAATTCATATTGCAATACACATTACAATGACCTGTGTATTTACCAACAGCATGGTAAACTGTTTTCTCTACAGCTGCTTTGACAGGCATTTCAGTCAAGCGTATAATGCCCCGCCTCAGCGGAACTCTTGATGTAAGAAGTTCCTTAAGCAGATTCTGAGAAAAAATAATGCCTATGTGTTTCTTAAATTAATTTCTTGAAAAAGAATAAAGCCATATAAATGGGTTTTTTGGAAGCCCTGTGCGTACGCAAACAAGCACGAGGCTATAACAGTTTTTCCGCGTGTTTTCATTCCCCGCCTCTCAGTTATAACACTTTTTTCGTTTTAAGTCTTTGTCTTCTTACTAGTTGACTAGAACATTTAAAAATGTAAATGTTAAAGGTATTTGTTTGGTTTTATATTTTTCTTCTTATTTTTCCTTGATCATTTTTTTTTCATTAAACCAATTTTATTAATTTTGTACAGTTATGCAGTTAAATTGGTGAGTGGAAACTGCAAGATAATGTGTGTTCCTTGAGCATTTCTGGCCCATGTTCACATTTCATTTCCTTAAATAGTTTAGGCAATTATTGCATGGACACTGGCTTCAAAGTGTGAAAATGATACACTAACAGCCCAAAGTTATTGCCCCAATTTATCACTTGTGCAAGCTATAAAATAATATAAAGCACGATAATATTATGCTGACATATCATATATATTTAGCTCAGAGAGAAAAATCATATTTTTCAATTTGTAATGGAGGAATATTCTTCACTTTTAACAAACATTATTATTTAGCACACTTAGATGGGAGTTAAAGGGTGTTTGTTGCTAAATGGTTCAGGCATTTGACCCAAACCACTTGCCCCACCCTCTGTGTGTTCGAAATTCAAAATTCATTCTTTATCTCCATCATAGGTTTTATCAAAGTACAGATCAAAACGTTATTTTTGTCTGATTACAAAGTACCATCAATGAAAAGGTTAAAAAATATTCAAAACGAGACAGTGTTAATAAAAGTTATCAAAAAATGAAATATAATATTTATATACTTAGTTACAAGAAAACAAAATAACTAAAGTAAACAAAAGACCATGTAAAGTCATATATCTCACAGACCATATCAAGTATATTCACAAATTTTGAAGAAAGCAGAGCCTACAATTTTTGATCGGTATGTGAAATTGGTTCTGCTAATTTCATAGGATTGAGATCACTGATAAATCTGAAAACATATCTTATTTCAACATTTAAATGTTTCCTGCATCTTCAAAAGTTTGTTAATGTTTATGACAAGAAAATCACACGAAGCGATGCAAAAAACAATTTTAAAACATTAGTTTCCATTGGGTCTCATAGAGTTTTCCACTTGGTTTAGTTAAACTTTTGGTAATATTACAAATAAAAAATAAACTTATTGTGGTATTAGAAATCTATCAATCATTGAGTACTGCTTCACTCGTGAAAATAATAAATTTATACTGAGCAAACCATAATAAGGGTGTGAATATAAAAAAGACTGAGCAGGGCGAGTACGCTACAAGTGAAAGATAAAAATATAACTTGGAGAAACTTCTTCCAGATATTGAGGATCTGACTGTTAAATCAAAGATCGAGAGTATAATTAATAAATTATTAAAAATTGTGCTGAAAAAGAGGAACCTTGCTCGTGATATATACATGTCCTGTAGATTCATACATTGAAAGAATATTGAATTTCATATTTCTTGATTAATTAGTGAAAGACTGAGACACAACGTGAAAAATGCCTGAATTGTTTTACACTTTTCGTGCGTATGCCATGGGGAGTAATTTAAAAATTGTATCGGAGAAATATAGTTTCTGTTGTCTCCCTTTGACTTAGATAGCATTTTAACATACGGTTGAAATTTGTCACATACGATATCTTACTAAATAATTTGTTTGGATTATATAGTTTGGATTATTATTATCAAATAATATGATCGTATATTAAATACGTCAAACCGAAATACTAAATTGCGACCCATACAGTCACAGTTTTGATGATGATTATGATGATGATGATGATGATGATAATAATGATGATGATGATAATAATGATGATGATGATGATGTAAAGGAAAAAATGTGCCATGTTGCTCAACTGAAATATTTTTTATAACATGCTGAAAATATGCAGGCAAAAAAAAATAATCAAGCGCTTATGCGATACCAGATTTATAATAGGATCTCTAATTTGTTGCCCAAATCTCCAAGTCCCACAACTTTGATATCGTCTTTTTTTGCAGATAAAATAGTCTTTTAAGATCTCCCTGTGTAGAAAGACAAAGGTTTGGGCTATAATTGTGTTGCAGCATCATCCAGTAGTCCTTTCCAAAAGTATGGTCCCGTAGTCAATAATGACCGCTCAAAGGATCATCATCTTAAAAAATAGACATCATTTGCATAGGGCGGGTGGAACAGGTAATACGAACTGAACGTAGTTTGTAAAATTGAAGATGCTGCATTTTATCAATTTTATATTTGAATCAGCATATTTGAAATTGCTGTGATAAAATCATTTTACGCAAGGTTTATTTAACGTAAGCTTATATTTTACCGCACTGTGTCCTAACCGTGATATAATTGAATATCCTTTATCAAAAACAGTAAGGAGGTCAAATAACTTTATCTGCCATGAACATCTGTATATGACTATTAGGGAGAAATGTTTATATGTTGACAAATATTTAATACAATTGGGTCTTAAAATACTATTTGCAATGTACTTTCAGCTGATGTTTTCCTTTATCCTTATCTTTTGGTTTGGTTCAAGACTGAATTGCGTATGCAAAATTGTGCATCAAAACATGGGTTCCTTTTATCCAATATCTCTGTATTGAAAAGTATATATAGAATCTTTATTATGCAATTGTTGTGTATTGAAAGTATAGTATATTTATATTTGTCTGTACACATGATAAATGGAACGGATGTTTAAACATGGAAATAACAAATAAATGCATACCGTGGAATTCATTTTCATGTAATGGGTATATTCATTAAATGGTCAGTTATACAATATATTAGTTCCACAAACACTGATGGAAGTCACTTGAATCCTCCTACGTGTCTCCAATTATTTTACTAAGATCTTAGAATATTTGTCTATAATGTTGGGAAATTTTCTTAAAAGTGTACTTTGTACAAGTTTGTTATAATTTTCTTCATTGGAAACATTTATGAAATGGGTGATAATATTAAACTCTTCTTCCAGCATTTCTATACAATCTCCCTATATAAAGAGACAGCAATACGTTGTTTTAAGTTTGGATTTACACTGTAAAGATCATATGGCGACTTTCCAGCTTAACTGGTGGAGGAAGTCCACAGGTGCCCCTGCGTGCATTATTTAAGATACGAAAGGGCCCCTAGGTAGAACCACAGGCGTTCCGCAAGCTAGCTGGATACTACCTCACATGAAAGAATAAAAGGTCCCTGGTGGGATTTGAGCCCAAAGCGGTGAGAGGCGAGTGGTTTGAAGTAAACGACCTTAACCACTCGGTCATGGACTCTCCTAGCAATATGACCATTTCCTTGCAATGTTTAAATTGTATGCTATAGTTTTCTATAGTTTTAATACACATTTGTATCAGATTTATTTTGCATGTTTTTAAAATATAAAAATATGAAAATTTTAAACGAAAAAGGGGGGACACCGAGCTCGTTTATGTGTTATCTGTCCTTGAATTTGAATCATTTGCTAGATAGGGTATTTCAAGGCCAAAACATTAAAACACAAGACTGAAAACCCGTTTTTTCTTCATAAGCTTATATTTTTCATTTTATTTTTTACCATCGTATTCTTTATTCCTTTATCTTACTACAAAATTTCAGGAAATTTCCAATAAACATGTTTGTTCCCTATTTCAAGTAGGTGAAGTATTTGAAACATATTGGAACCATTTTTGAAATTCTGCATAAAACACGGAAGGAAGTCAGCAACATGTTAAGCAGGCAAATATAAACCTTGATTGTGAAATTGTCTGCCCTTGAACCAAAGTCCAATGGCATTTAACTCGAAAACAAGACCGATGATCTACGTATTTTCTCTAAACATGTTTCTATTTTCGAATTTTCAGAAAAGTTTTTGAATAAAATCCATCACTGTCTATATGCCACTATGAAACTGTAGCGTACACCTTTAAACATGGAAACATTTTCGGAAAGGTTCAACAAAACAGTGTTAGTATTAAAGATAATTTTCGCAACTTATATGAATATTGCTATATTAAGTAAACAGATCAGCTAAGGCCGATGACTTTATGAACCTTTTTTGTAAAACGGAAAAGGAATTTTGATTTATCAATCCCGATAAATTAAAGGGCGTAAAATGCATCGTGTATTGTGTCAATAGTATGCTTTTTTTATTCAATTGTGAGTCTTTATTATCCCTTGCAATCATTTTACTGCAGAAAAAAAACTCTTGAAAGCATCCTTATGTCGGGGATAAAAAGAAAGATATCTACACAAATTCATATGCACGCATAAAATACAGTCCGCTTAACATGATAGTTTGGTGACACCCTTTCAATTTACATTTAAAGTATAACAAAATCATAAGGAATTATTCCGGAAGCTATTTATTTACAAGGCTGTCCACAAAATAGAAGATACTTTCTATCGGGTACATTTGTATGTATTAAACTACTTTAGGCAAGGAGAATATCAGCACAGATTCAGAAAATGAAATGTCATACATTATTATAGAATGGTTTAAGACAGATTTTGAAGCAGTATATTTTATTATATATAAAACATACGACTGTGACAAAAACTTCTTTTTGTAACTGGTTTCTATAAAGTATATAGAAAAGCGTAGATTTAAAGACGTTTTAAACTAACAATTTAAAAAAGAATGTGTGCTCACTTTATCACTAACTATGACACACTGGTGATCCGGCGCGGCCTACATACAAAAATCGTGGGCGGGAAAAGATTATAGCCTTAGACGGAGCGATGTATAATTATCAAGTTATGAATATGCATAATATACACCTCATTCATTCAGTTTTGTATATTCAGTTCTGTTAAAACCGCTTTATTAAAAGTATGTTACTTTAGATTTAATATCTTGTTTGAGTGCAAAGCAGACATGCTTTCATTTTATTTTTTTAAAAAGTCAACGGATTTAAAGAATATCACCTTTTAAAAAGCCAACATTGACTGGAGATTTTTTAATACTGTAAAAGATATTAGCAAACCATGAATTGCATAAATTTTTCTTTTACCAATTTGAATGTTAGAAAAATGAACATGTATTTAATCCTACATATAAATGTGTAAGGGAAATATGGACCAAATCCTAAATCATAAATTAAGTTACCACCCTTCTACTTTCTACATTTCCTGCAAACCAGACGTAGACTTCCAAAAAACTAAAAAAATTATCGGTAAGTTACTTTTGCTAGTCTAGTAAAGATGGCACAAATGGGCCGTCCATATAAGTAAAAAAGAAAGATAGACGGACAGTATTAATTCAAAACCCCTTTGCTATCATTTAACCTACGTTTAATCGTACATTAATCAATACAGTCAAATAGAACTGACAATATACAGTCCCCCCTTTACATTAAATAATGCACTTTAGGTCATGCGACAATCTGTAATCATAACACTTGATAAAGAATAGAAGGAATCAAGATTTATGAACTTGCCTGTAATAGTCGAGAAATTTTAAAAACGAAATTCTAGATTTCTTTTATAATTCTTATGAACATCTCTTGTAGTATTTTTTGCAGGGTGACATCTCGGTGTAAATGGTTAAGAATTGAAAAAAAAAATGTATGCTTGCAAATAGCTAGTGTAGGAATACATACACAGTCGTGACTTATTCTCTAGTGAAAGAAATTTCACCATCAGAGCAGTTTTGTTTTTATTCAAAAGGATTTAACTGTGTTACAACAGGTATGTTAGTATTGGTTTAAAAATTCTACAATACAAATTATATAAACGTGTAATTTTAATAGTATTAAAAAGTGTCGTAAGCCATTAATATAAGCATTGTAAATGTGTATCCATGTATTAACGCGAGAGAAAAATATATATGTATGATTCTAAAATCATGTCGTGGTATTTAAACGGTATTCTAAACAAAGATATTTATATTGTCAACTTATATATGTATAAATCACGCGGCTCATCAAAATAATCATACATCCAGATGGTTTATAAAGTCCACAGTTAATAACATTTTAATATTTTTTTTCAATTTCTAAAGATATTCATTCTTTATCAATATTAATATCTGTGTCAAGTTATATTTTATATTTAATAAAAAAATAAGAAAAAATATTTTTCCCAAAGAAAGCCTGATATTTATAACATACGGTTAACTTCCCTATATGTTATAAAGTTTTTACAATCTGTATATATATGGAAACATATGATATAAGTTAAGGGGGGAAATTAGTTATCTTTTAATCTTTTCTCTGTATAATACAAAGCTCACAAGAGCTTATGTTACGAATTCCGCGAATATCTTGGTGTATGAAAGTTTGGGGTTCTTTTTTACAGTGTTCAAATACATATATTATGTGAAATAGTGCGTTTGCATGCCTCTGGTTAATATAAATATATATATAAAATAATTTATAAGCTGTCTATTGTTACGTAAATACAAGTGTATCGATAATTATCTGCAAGCATGCATGCATGTCGAATTTTGCAAAATACATGTGAGGAAAAAAAATCGGTGTTTAATGTCTGTTCGCATACGTTTTAAACATTCATGAATTAAGTTGAAAATGTTAACTGAATTGATCAAATTGCACTGTTTACATATCAGACTGTCTATGGTTTAAGGTAAATGGATGATTTTGAATAAGTCTTACGTGTACATATAATATCATCGCCTACATTATTATTGCGAGCCATCGTGTCATGTTAAAATGCATGTTTATTTAAACGATACTGAATATCTACAAGAAGTGATCCGTCAATAGAGTTTTGTTTAATTTTATTTTTCTGATCAATCAGTTTTCAATCGTCGAACTGTACTGATTCCGAGTTTTTTTTAAAAATCATGTATGTTTTTTTGTTGTTGTTGTTTTTTGCTAGTATGTATGTATTTTGTTATCATGTATGTATTTTGTGATCATATATGTATTTTAGTACATTGATCCTATAATTCACTTTTGATTAAGGAAAATACTACTTTCAAACATGTTAATTTGTGGTTTATTTTCTTAAGAAATCTTCGAACATAATGTCCTTAAACACAATTTACAAACGAGCTGTTTTTATTTAAAAGCATTGCATCAAATTACATTAATTGAAACATGCTCCCATCGTATTATTCACATGTACATTTCATTAGTGTATGAATTCAGGGTGGAAATATCTATCTATTAGGCATTTATTTATAATGTATTGGTGCAATATTTTATAAAACTACTTTCGGGTAAGTTTATCAAATATGAAGATACAAATTTTAAATATCTAAACTTTAAACATATTAACATATGAGCGTTAAGTTATCGGAAAGTCATTGCTAAACGTTCAACTTATTTTTGATTGTTTATATTTTATAATGTCGTTTCAGGCGGTATTACTAAGTATTATTATTATTATCCCTCAATATTGTTGTAGTGTTACATAGGTAACAGTACTTTTTCAAGTATCTGAAAATAAAAACGTGTCCTAATTAAATTTTTGTTCGGGGTAATAAAATAAGTAACACATATGTTTGTAAGTTACAGCAAAAATTACCATCCCTCGTTAAATATTATAATCAGAGGCGTTAACAGTATTTTCCTCGGGATAATATTTTTACTGTTACACACAAACCTATGTGTTATTTATATACATCTACCATTAATAGACTTTGTCTTGAAACTTATTTTTTATCAACTTGTTAACCAATATTTATTCCTCTCGTAACTTGAAACATCTCTAAATCGTTTGTAAGTTATCTTTAAGTATTTTAAACAAACAATAGACATCTAATCCACTCTGCTACTATCTTATACTTAAAATAAACTAAAAAGGGCGACATTTATTGCGTCTTTAGGTAACCCTATATAGCCAAGTATCATTATCAAAATGATAAAAAAATTGGTAAAAATATAAACCAGTGAGATAACGATGTACGTTGAATACTTCATTTAAGTTATAAATTTTGCATACTGATATGACATATAAAGGATATGTAGACATTTTACTTTCCCATGAAGGAAGTATTAAATGAAAGAATTAGTTCAAAGTCCTGTCGTTCACGGTTTTTACTTGTCATTGATTGATGAACGTTAATTTGATACTATTACCAAAAAAGGTCAATGGTGGCTTTTCGAGTGACAAATGAACAAAAGGTAACAATGTGTTCTGTGTACCCAATAAATGTAACAAGTTATACATGGTCAGTTGTACCAAGATTGATAATGGTATAGAACAGAACAGAACAGAACAATTCTGATCTGATCTGATAGATCTGATCTGATAATTGTGTATAAAATTGCAGAAAAGTTGCCTAACAGATGTACAGTGAAATCTATTTTTGATATAAAGCATAAAACGTTTTGTGTGTGTGTTTTTAAAATTAACATCAGTGGAAAATGCCTACAACCAAATGTAAATGATTAAATGCGTCATTTTGGTCTAAGATAAAATTGATTCGATCTCATATTTCTATTCCAAACTTTCATTTAAACTGAAATTTAAAAAGTAAGATTATTGCAGTTTTAGTTTTTGGTGGAAAAAGTAAAAACTTGCTTACTGAAGTAAAAAAAGTCGGTAACAACTTGTTATATACAACTGTAATATTATGTCAGTGCGTTTTGAGAAGGTTTTGTTTCAACCATCACTGTCAGAATGTTGTCTTTTCTAACTGTGTTTTAAGGTATAAAATTGCACGTAATATATTATTTTTATTTAAGTGTTACATATTTAATATATATATATATACACAATGTTTTTGCATCTGACCTCACACTTAGTAATATAAAAAAAAATTCTGCACATGAAGTTTATGTGGTACAACCATTAACTGCATTATACTCTCGTGGAATAAAAATGCAAATCTTTTAAGACATTGTTTCAATTATTTTATAATGAAAAAAGAAATATTGCAAGAGTCAAACTTAACAATTAAGTTTCATTAAGTATTTCATTAAACACGCTTTGATATCTTGTCAAATAATTTGCAATATATTTTTGTATATTTTGTTTGTGTAATTGGGAGATGCAATTTACAATGACATTTTCCAAAAACCGTACTGATAAACATTTCTTAACAACTAGAAATGTATCGTGTACTTCAGATTTAAATCTGTCTAAAAAAAGACCGTACTGGATGCATCCGTATTTTAACCGTTGTGGACAGGTGGCATTGATTCACAGGTTATGATATAGAATACAGTTTTTTTTTTAAAAGTAATGCATGTTTATAGGTGGTCCGTTATAAATGTATCAATATTTATATATAGTTTAAATATTTGATGAAATATTTGTGTATAAATGCAAGTTAAGAGCGTGTATAAGTGCAGGTTAAGAGCGTCAAAAATGATTTAAATTCCTAGCCATATATATATATAATATGTATCATTGAATCAAATGAAATACATGTTTTGTATATTCACAGTCATGGTTGATTATGTGTGAAAGATAAAGTTCATATTTGACACAGTCTTCAGTTTTTAAAGATAAAATACTAGTAATACATCTTCTGCTTTATCTATACTGATGATGATAGAGCTCTGAGTTTCTGCCTCGTTTTCAATCAAAGCGCTGGAGGCACTGATGCTGGCCGAGTTTCTGCCTCGTTTTCAATTAACGCTTGGAGGCATCAATATTGTGTGATACTATAAAGTGTTTAGTCTGAAAAGTCTTATATGACCAATCAATATTATCTATATTAAAAAGAACATCTCGGCATATCCAAACTTTTAGCCTGTTTCATGAATAATGCGCTTATATACAGGAAAATATGTAATGAAGGTCAATTAATAACAACAACAACATCATTACTATTTCTAAATATATAGCTTTTTCTTTCTTTTTTTTTGTTTTTTTTGTTTTGTTTTTTTTTTGTTTGTTTGTTAGTTTTTTTCTTTACTTCACCATCATGTCACAGCTGTAATATATTTACTTATTACATTGTGTACAATATGCACTTTATAGCACTGCAGTTGTGATTGGAGTTTATTAACGGTTATATTGCTGCTGTTTCTACTGTTCTTGTTATTGTTGTTGATATTGTTGCTGGAGTTGTTGCTATTATTGTTGATGTCTACAGAATCATTTATGCTTGAATAATGATTTTTAACATCTGGCTCTAAAACAATTTGTTCCGAAACGAGTATCTCACTCCAAAATGAGTTTCTTGCTCCAAAAAACGAGTTTTTTTTGTTTTTTTTTTTTGCTCCAAAAAACGAGTTTCTTGCTGCAAAACGTGTATCTTGCTTCAAAACGAGTTTATTGCCGAACTATAAAAAAGAACTATGTACACAAAATCACCTCAGTCAAATCAGAATAATGTTTAAAAAGATAAACTAAATTATCAGTTGAAAAGAAAGTCTTAAGAAAGAGTTGTTATGTATATAAATATTTTTATCTATATGAAAAATTTAATTTAAATTCTATTTATTACAAAAAAAAGCTTTTTTTCTTATTACATTCATGATTTCACTTGAAACTATATGGTAACAACATACTAGTAGAAATACTTTGTTTAAGAATCAAGGGATATATATTTAGTCTCTTATTATCTATTCACAATGTAAAGAATAACTGTTTATAGATGCACATTATCTGCTGAAATGGCAAGTTTTCAGCACAGTTACAACATCAGTAAAACTGATTTTATCACCACTAACTAAAAACACAAATATGCAAATAACAAAACATACAACAACAACAACAATCACTTTTATTAGAAGCCACGTCACAATAGTAACAATATGACTGATTAACATAAAATAAAGAGTGGGTAACATGATACATAATACAAATTCTACTTTAAACTTTTTTCATCACATGGGGACAGTAATTATATTGTCAAAACTGCTGAAATGTTGTTTATGTTTCCAAATATACATTTATGATTAACTGATAAATAGTAAGTACATGTACATACATGTATGTAATGCAATATATATGTTTACTTCTAGAAAAGGTGTAACAAAAGAGTAATAGAGCATTATGATACTAAAAAAAAAAAATTAACACATTTTGTTATTATTTCTTCTATAAATTGTATAGTTATTTATCAAATTATCATACATACTAATGAAAACTAATGCAAAGGAATATCAGGTGGCGTGAGAAAATACTAATACGTCACTACAGGTGCACGCTTTTCACGTACATAGACAATACTACGATATTGCAAATATTTACAACCGCTAAGAAAGGCTATAAATATTAAATCGTTCGTTACTAAGATAGTCAGGGAGCAATATATGAAAATGAGGAAGAACTTGAATTCATTTGGATTTAACTTAGAAAATCGTTAGGCCTGTCTTGTTCTAGCTATTAGTCTTAAAGTGTTCAATAATAGAACGTGCTAAAAATACAATATTTTTAAGAAGATCAAAATTTTCTGTTGATAATAATTCCTTAAATTTCAACACGTTTGGTCTACTGAAAAAGTAAGTTGGGATGTATCGCTTTCTTTGAAAACAGAAAAAAGGACACACTAACATATAGTGAAATTCATCACCGACTTCATTTAACATACAAAGATTGCATTTACGCGCTTCATATGGAAGATGTGAGTTACGCCACCTTCCTATTTCAACAGGTAATTTATGATTTCCTGTTCTAAAATGGAAAAGAGTGAACCTTAGATTATTTGGTAGTATATTTAGATATGCTTCAAATGATATATCATTTTTAAATAGCCTATAGTTTATACCTTTAGATGAATTTTCAAGCTGACTGTGCCATTTTTGTACGAATTGATCAATTAATACCCTTTTTACATGCTTATAAGTATTGGTTAATAAGAGCGAGTTTTGATATGTCCAAATATATGTATGGCCCGTTTGGTTTAATATGTTTTTTATGTGGTTTAACCACTTGTAGTTAACAGTAGAGTTCAGCATATGATTATAACAGATGTGAGATATTTTCGTTGTATTACTTGATAATAGTTTACTCCAAAAATGAATCATTCTCGATTTGATTACAATTTCAAGTGGATATCGTCCAAGTTCACCATATAACATGTAAAGTGGGGTGCTCTTTTTACTTTTAGTAATTTTTCTAAGGAAATCGGTATGTATTCTTTCAATCATGTCTAGATTTTCGTGACCCCAGACCTCTCGCAATTATATGTCAATATTGGAAGATCGTTTGATCGAATAGTTTTAATTGAATATCAAGTGGCAAATCCAAATTGAAGATTCGCGTATACAGAAGGTGCATTGCTTTATTTGCCTGACTTGCAATTAGTTTACGGGCATTTAGAAAACTACCCGATGAAGAAAAGAGAATACCTAAATACTTATAATCTTTAACTATTTCAATATTTAAACCTCCTAAATGAATTTTAAAGTTTTCTGGTTTATTAGTTCCAAACACAATAATCTTAGTTTTTAGAAATATTCACGGTCATTTTCCATTCTAAACAGTACAGATTAAAATCATTAAGTAAATTTTTGAAAAACAGATTCGTTTTCACTTATAATGACAGTGTCGTCGGCATATAATAATACAAACAATTTTAAATATGTAAGGACATTGTCGTCAATGTTTTCAATATCAATGCCTTGATTATTGCGAGACAAATGTTCTTCTAGGTCATTAAGGTATATAGAAAATAAAATTGGGGACAAATTTTCCCCTTGACGGACCCCACAGTAACTCTTGAAAAATGGAGAAATACTATTGTTAATAGATACACAAGATTTAATGTCCTGGTACATATTATATATAATTTGTAATAGTTTGCCATTAATACCCGTTTTAAGCAATTTTCCCCAGAGGCCTATACGCCATATTTTATCAAAAGCGGCTGAAAAATCAATAAATGAACAAAACAGTTTTTTCTTTTTTGCTTTAAGTTTATCAATGAGAAATTTTAAGGTGAACACATGATTAACATTGTTTGTGTAAAAACAGTCAAAGTACAAACAGTTTAATGGTAAACTATGCTAATGAATTGACAGCTAATTATTGCGTCATTAACACCTAGGTAAACTTATTTATTCAAAATGTCATCTAGTAAATGTGATTATAAAGACATTTTAAAAATATCCAGTTACCACAGATTTTTACGAAATTTATCCTCGGTTTGTCCGACTTTGTATTTGTCTCATGTTTTTGTATTGTAAATATGCAAACTGGGATATATATTGAATAAATTTGAAACTGAATCTAACGTATTCTTAGTCTAGTGTAAATTTAGACATGAAAGGAAGAAAATACAGAAGAAGAAAATGTAGGATTTCGCATGTTATTTTTTACGGTAAATAGCAAATTCGATACTTATGTGCCTGATAAGTTGCGCAATAAACAAAGCATTTTGTCTATTCTAGCATGAAAAACAGGTACATCCGGACAGGCTATGTTTTACATATTATGTGTTAGAAAATATATAGAACAGAAGTTTTACAGACTTACACAAATGTACATCGTCTTCCTAACATACAATTAATGCATATATACATCAAAATCACATACATAGATAAAAACAGGCAGAAACTTTCTAAGAGGATAGACTATACACATGAGAGTTCAAATTGAATGCTTCTTTGATAGAACTATTTGCATACATTTATCAATATATTTCTATTCCTAATATAAAGTAATTCAATAAATTTAAACATACATGAACAACTTTTTACAATAATAGCCTTTAATGTAAAATATTTTTAGTAGCTTTGATAGTTCAACAACAACAAAACAACCTAAGTACATTACTGACTAAGCAGCCCGTCTTTGCTTATTACCACTTGCTCCTTATCCCATTTATATCTTCTCAGAACAGAATAGAAATTATATTACGACTTATATAAAGTTTATCATCTATGTATAATACATTATACTCACATATAATACTGTAATATCTTCATAAGAATAAACAAAGAAAACACGTATAACACCATTTTACGTATATAATAGTTTCATAACCATAAACAAGCAAGCATTTAGTTACGGAAGACATTTACTGTATGTTTAATTATTAACAATTTTGGAATGGAAAACATTTTGAGAATGAACATTAATTTTAATTTCAGACATTGGTTGTTAAAAGTGTATACCTAAAGGCAAGAGCTTCTTTTACATATTATGGAAAATGTATTAATCCAATTTAAGTTTTTGAATTGACTATTTTAATAAATTTGTATAATGATGGATTTCTATAATGGCAAAAAAAAGATTCTTTCATGTGATAAAGTAGTTAGCTGACTCAATTAGTTATGATCATTAGAAATTATCAATTTATCATGACTAATTTATTTGAATATTTATATTTTATAAGACGTACATTTCTGTACAAGTTCGTCTGTTCTATTCTGTTGTGGTAGGGATGTAAGACAACAAAAAATAATGAACTAAAGGAAAACACCCTAGTACATGAAATATATAACACATATTTCAGGGACATATAAATTGTTTATGTTTACTGTACATCGGTTTTGGACAAAAAAGATCTTATTCCTAACACCATATAAGTTACATACACAAGTTTGACCTCACAAAATCCTTGCTGAAAGTACAGCATTGGTTATTGATGTTAACATGTTTACGGCAAGTGTATAGTTTAAACTCTGAGAAACTTTCTGTGGCCATTTAATTCATTTATTATGCCTCATAAATTATTTTTTAAAAAATCCTTCTGTAGAAACGGCAAACATGTGTTTTTCACCAGAAGGAAATAAAGCTGAATATGAAAAAGTTTGTGATATAAGTTGCAAAATTATATTTTGAGTTCCATACACAATACTTAATCACTTTATATATGTACTATTTGTCAAACCGCAAAAGAAGCAAAAGATGGCTTAGTTATATAGACAATAAGCAACTTGAAGAAATTGTAACAAGATACCAAAAAAAAAAAAAAAAAAAAAAAAAAAAATGGAAAAAGAAGGCTTATTGATTCTTTAAAGCATTCAATTTATTTAAAAATATATCAAAATGGGATGATATCATATTTATATGTAATTATGCATGGCAAGAATTAAATATACTTTTGTATATGTATAAAAAATAAAGTTCTGAACTGTTCTGTCCTGTTTCCATACGGAATTCAGTGCATAGATTAGTTGTGATTATTTTCTACACATTTTAACATCAATTTAAATGCATTTCTATTAATTTGCTATTGCAATAATACGGATAAAAAAGTATGCAACTTTATCAAAAGGCAATTTACCACCTCATCTTTGTCACTCGACTGCGCAACATAATTGATCATTTTACGCGTCTACTACATTTCACGCCACTATTAACGTATTTTATACATATTTAAGTATTTTAAGATTTATTCTTTTCTTTTCTTGTCATGCATCGATTGCGTAAAACATGTCGCTTAAACTTCTTTGAATGATGTACTTAAAATCTTAATTATTTAAGTTAAATTATGCTCTGAAAATGAAATAAGCGAACAAAGCTGATGGTAAGATGTGTACCTCCAAATTTATACAATGTCATTATGAGTTGCCATTATCTTCTTTGTGTTATCATGACCAAATGCCGTGCTTTGATAATTGTTTTGTTTATCTATTTGCATGATGATGTAATATGATTTTATATGTACAGGTCTAAAATAAAATGACTGTTCTGTTTTAATACGTACATTGACTGTAGTTTGTTGTTTTAGTGTCTGTCATTCAAAGTAGTACATTTGCAATATTTTGCTATCTATGTAGACTGCATATGACAACATTCCACTTTCCATGTACACTTATTATGACAATACATTGATTGCCATGTACAAAATGTTGCCTTCTATGTACACTTAAAAACAGTTTACAAAACTTTAAAATATACTAGCTTAAATTGAAGCAACGATATTGCTGTTGAAAGGAAATATTGTCATTGTAACTGTACATAAAAGCTAAACATTGTCATTATAGGTGACATTGAAAACAAAATATTGTCATAGTAAGTGTCTATTAAAAGCGAAACAATGTTATTAAATGTGTACATAGAAAACAAAATATTTTCATTGCGTTGTACATAAAAAAACATTGTCATTATAGGTGTATATAAAAATCAAAATATTAAATTAGAAATCAAAATATTGTCATAAATAGTATTGTTATGAAATTTGAAACTAATCTTTTACTAGAAGAGTATTCTTTTAGGATGGTAAATCTGGACAATATTTCTAAGCTGGTTAAAATGTTTATGTTAACTTTTACACATTTTTGTTGTAAAACAATTGAGTCATTAACAGTCCAGAATATTGGCACAGCTCAGTTATTTTTAGATTATGAGCATACCTCATTCCAAATTTGGAAAGGTCGCGCAGACAAAGGTCGCGCGACACTTAAGGTCGCGCAATAGGAAAGGTCGCGCAGAATCAGCTTTCCCAGGCATGCTAGTTCCAAATATGGAGAGGTCGCGCAATAAGAGGTCGCGCAGACTAAAAGTACAAGGTTTAAGTTATTTTTAGCCCTTCAGCATCTCAATTGTTGTTAACAATGCATAATTTGGTCATATCAGATTTTATGAATGGGATTCCTTCCTGCTTTATCTATGTACAGGTTACTTGGTTCAAATGTTGAGCTGTATGTTGTAAAGCTGGAGAGATTATATTTTCTGTTGTTTAATGAATTATCAGTCAGTATTATAAGTTTATAGAAATGTCAATCAGTAGTTAAGTGTATTGGTCTTATAAGCCATATATAGTACATATATCTTTATTACTGCAAGTATATTTTGCACTATTAAGATGCATTATTGGACAGATAATTATTATCCTATTGAGTGTTCAAACATGTAAATTTATATAACTATTATGTATTTTTGTACTAATGTTTGTATTGTACAACAGTCTGTATACCTGAACCAGTTGCAGGCCATTTTGAAACATTGTTAAGGCATTGTCAGCATTTTAAAAAGGTCGCGCAACATTCAGGTCGCGCAATGAGTTGTGTGTGCAAAACTGGAGAGGTCGCGCAATAAGAGGTCGCGCAACAGTCTACTTTTGCACACCACCCTAGCTGCGCAAACAGAAGGGTATATAAGCTGGGAACTTTTCTAGCTGGGAGAGTTTTGGAGTTTTTGGAGGAGTTTTTGAGGTAGTGAGTTGGGGTTTGAGGTGGAGTTGAGTTAATTAGTAATTGCAGAAATGTATTTGTTGAAGTTGTTAAGGATTTTTACTTTGGTTTTGACTATTGATAGAGAATAAATGATGCATTATTTTGATTTTACTGCAATAAATATAATCCTGCTTTCACTTGGACTTGACTTGTTCATTTTACCAGCATAGAGAAATGGTTTACTTTTAAAGCGAAAAAAGTGAATAAACAAAACGTTTCACAAAAAGTAGAAGAGTTTTCGTAACACTGGTGGCAGCGTCGGGATAAGGACTTTAACATGCTTCAGCATAGGGATAAAGACTTTGATTTTTTTTCTACTTTTGAGTTGTAATGGACTTACAAAAAAAAATGGAAAAGGAATTAGAAATCATTGCGTCACAGCTGGTTTCTTTGTGCTGTTTTAGAAATAGGAAATATCTCCAAAGAACTAGTTTAGTCATAGTGAAAATCTTACAAATGTGCATTTAGTGATTTTTGTAACAAAGTGAATGAAATTTTAGAAATGAAAAGTAATGAAATCAGTGAATTAAAATCATATAATGCAAAAATTACGTGCTTCTATGTTAGACGATGACACTCAGGTTTTAGAAGAAAGTCAGTAATATGGGACCTAAGAAATCTTGCTAGATCTGCATCAGCATCACGTCTTGAAAATTCAGAACTTACAATGGATTTACGTCATCAACTCTCCAGAAAAAATTGATGGAAAATGATGATTTACAAGCTAATTTAACTGATGCATTGGCAAATATTGAGAAATTAAAATGAAACTGTCAAAAATTTTACAAAACTGAAAAAGTTGGATTTACAAGAAATTATAGAAAGTGAAATGAACAATTTAGAAGAGATAAGGAAAATTTGAACAGTCTATATCATACAACTCAGATAAATAGAGACAGACAAATCCAAGTATTGACAAATGAAATTGATGAATTACAAAATATTTTACAATCAAGAGATGTTGAACTTAGTCGCCTGCAGAACATTGCATACGAGAAAGTAACCAAAGAAATTCTCGGGATTATAATGTTCCACTACCAATCAGGTTCTTTTTGATGGTAAAACATCATACACTGCATTCATACGTCAATTTGCTGTGTTGCTGAAACATGCCAATGGAGTGATAAAGAGAGGGCATTTCGCTTGCTGAATATCTGAGGGATGATGCAGCAGAGTTTGTATTCAACCAGGTCAGTCCTGAAACTCAACAATCTTACAAACAGCTTGAGCAATGTCTAGCAGCCAGATTTGTAGAAAGACGTTCTAACTGCCTCTTATCTGATGGAGCTCGAAAATGTCAAGCTTCACTCAAGGGAAAACTCGTGGAGTATGTTGCAGATATAAAGCGTCTGGTTCGAAAGGGACTACCCAACTGCAGATGATCATACTATTGTACAATTTGTTTACGGCAATTTTATTAGAGGTCTGGGTGACTCCCAGATGGCTCTGGCTATAGGGATGAAGGATCCGACCAGTATCGAAAATGCACGCGAGATTCTGGAGACGATACTATAGTTTGAAGGATGAAACTAAGGCAAACACCAAAGTTCGAATGGTTCGTCAAGGGAAACACAATGTTTTCTCAAGAGCAGTTTTTGTCTTTCAAGAAAGAAATAGATAAAAAATTTGATGAGATTCTGTCTGTCATTTAAAAGCAAGATATGCAGCCAGAAAAATTCAAAAGAAGGGATTTAATCTACTGTGAGTGTTATAAGTGTCATAATTTAGGTCATTATGCACGTGATTGCAACGAGTCAGCAGAGTGATAAAAAATAAAGCGGAAAACTAGGTGGGACTAAGGCAGACGCCCTTGCGTTAGTCCAAAAATCATAGTGAAAAAGTGAGAAAAATTCATTTTAATGATACCTGCAATGGATTATCTTTGTTATTACCTGTGAAATTTGTGATATCAGTGCAAATTTAGTAGTAGATACTGGAGCAGTTGTTACTTATCCGTTTCTCTAATATCTATCATAGTGTGCCTTCTGATATTCGTCCATCATTGGAGAAAAATTGATCCAAATTTTTAGCTTGAAGTTGCAAATGAAGGGTATCTCCCTATTTAGGTAAAACTGTGATGAGTTTTAAAATTCATAAGGATATATTTAAGTTCAATGTGTTTTATTGCACCAATTCAAGAAGATGGTCTTTTAGGTCTTGATTTTCTACAAGAAAATAATTTTGTGTTAAGTGCAGAAAATGGTTTGCGTCTAAATGGAAAGAAGTATCCTACGTTGATGGAATCTTCAGTTTCAAAGTGATGCGTGTCAAAAAGTTCAAAAAGTCAGTCATTGTACCAGCAATAGTGAAGTGATAATAGAAGGTAGTTGTTCTGGCGGCAAAAATTGATACCAGAGTTTGGAATTGTTACGCCATTAAAACAGGTGATGATAGTGAAAATAGCTTAATTTGTTGCCAATACACTGGTCAACCCTCATTCTAAAAATGGTTGTGTTCCAATTCGTTTAATGAATATTAGCAATGAAAATGTAAAAATTGAAGCTAATACTACTCTTGGATATATTGAGAATGCTGAAAAAAGTTAGTTTTTGTGAGAAAATGAGTGTTTTGTTAATGAAAAGTGTGACGACTCAAAGCTTCCATCTCATTTAAATGAGCTTTAATGAAAATTCAGTGAAAAATCTTAATTATGATCAAAGAGTGAAAACTTAAGAATCTTTTGATTAAGCATTCAAATGTGTTTGCAAAGTCACCAAAATGATTTCGGTCGTACATCTGTAATAAAGCACAACATCAATACTGGGCAGCAAAGCCTATTAAGCAACGCCCTAGGCGCCCACCAAAAGCTTTCGCAAATGAAGAAGAGAAAATAATTAAAGATCAGTTAGCGGCCAATGTTATTCAGGAAAGTTAATTCTCCTTGGGCGTCACCATTAGTATATGTCAGGAAAACGTGATGGAACAACACGACCTTGTGTGGATTATCGTCAGCTTAACAACGTAACAGAAAAAGATGCATACCCCTTACCCAATATTAGTGATTGTTTGGAAAGTTTAGGGGGATCATCATATTTTTCGTGCTTGGATATTTTGTCAGCCTATTATCAGATTGAAGTTGATGAGGCTGATCGACCAAAGACAGCCTTCACTACAAATTCGGTTTATTTGAATATTTGGTAATGCCGTTCGGATTATGTAATGCACCGCTCAACCTTCCAACGATGTATGGAATTAGTAATGAAGAGGTCTTCAGTGGGAAATTTTGCTGATATACCTTGATGATTTGATTATTTTTGGCCGCACATTTGAAGAACATTTAGATAGGCTTGATTCAGTTTTAACGCGTTTGTGTGAGTGTGGAATGAAACTGAAAGCCAAAGCAAATGTTTTCTGTTAAAAACTGAAGTGTCATTCTAGGACATGTAGTTAGTAAGGAGGGAATAAGCCCTCAAAAGTCTAAAAGTTAGTTGTATTGCAAATTGGGAAAGGCCGTACGATTTAACAACTCTGCGATCCTTTCTTGGTTTTTGTTCATACTACAGGATATATATTCGTGATTTTTCCACAAGAGCTAGGCCATTAAATAGGTTGTTGGAGGCCGGACAACCATTTGAATGGTCTCTGATGAATGTCAGAAAGTTTTCGACGATTTACGCAGTGCATTGACTGGTGATGAAGTCATGGCATACCCTCAAGATGATGGATTATTCATACTTGATTGCGACTGCGTCGAATTTCGGTATAGGAGGAGTTTTGTCACAAATGCAGTTTAGTGAAAAACTTGGACAGTGTATCGAGAAGCCAATAGCATATGCGAGCAAAAGCTTGAATAAGGCTCAAAGACGCTATTGTGTAACACGTCGGGAACTGTTGGCAGTTGTTACATTTGTTACTATGTTTAAACAGTATTTGTTAGGACGTTCGTTCTTAGTGAGAAGTGATCATTCTTCATTAAGATGGATTATGTCCTTCAAAGAACCAGAAAATCAGATGGCTAGATGGCTTGAAGTGCTATCACAATATGACTTTAAGCTAGAGCATCGCAAGGGAACTAAGCATGCAAATGCTGACTTTTGTCGAGGATTCCGTGTGACCCTTGTTCGTGTACTTGTTATAGTGGTCACTCCATTTCTAAGTGAGCTTCCGTGTGGAGGTTGTAAAGAATGTGTGTGAAAAAGCATGAACAGTGGTCGGAACTTGCAGATTTTTGATGATGTGGTTCCACTGTGTCTAAGAAAGTCAAGCGAGTCAGAGGAAAAAGGTGTTCCTGCCGACTTAGTTAGGGGACTGTTCTGCATCAGTGCCTGAATTTTCTGTTTGTTTTTGCGTTGTATCTGGGAGCGTTTCTCAGGCAAATTGAACAGAAATTTCGTGGTTGTGAGAAATTTGTTTCTGTGAGAAGACTTAGGGCAACGGAGGAGAAACGTGCGCCTAAGTCTGGTGCTACTGATAACATTGATTTAAGTGATGCCACCAAAGAGAAGGATATGGCACAGACATCACATGCAGGAGGTCTGTACCCAAATGGTGACATTTCTTCTGAAAAAGTGTATAAGTTCTCAAATTGGGTAGGTTCGTATACCACAAGTGAACTTATAAAAATGCAGAAAGAAGACAGTGATATAGGCAAAATCTTATTTTGGCTGTCTAGTTCTGATATTAGACCGCCACGTGACAAAGTTGCCGCTGAAAGCCCAGCGACAAGAAAGTTTATGGTTGCAGTGGTCTCAGTTGTATCTTAAAGATGGAATTGTTGTTTAGGAAGTTTATTCAAACAGATAATGTTACCAGTTATGATCAACTTGTGTTACCATCACTTTTACGTAATCAAGTTATTAAAGCTTCACATAATGCTATTCTATCTGGACATTTAGGGGTCAAGAAAACACACTGGCAAAAATAAAAATGAACTTTTACTGGTATAAAAATGTCATCTTCTGTGAAACTATGGATTAAACAATGTGCTTTCTGTGGAGCCAGAAAGAAACCAAATAAGAAAGCTAAGGCACCATTACAGGAATATTATGTTGGATTTCCTATGGACAGAGTTTCAACAGATATTTTGGGTCCATTTCCCATTTCAGAGAGTAAAATAGGTACATTTTAGTCGTTTTGGACAATTTTACGAAATATGTTGAATGTTACCCTATACCAGACCAACGTGCTGAAACAGTTGCAAATAAGATAGTGTTCGAGTATTTCTGTAGATTTGGATTACCGGCTGGACTTACATTCAGATCAAGGAAAGAATTTTCAGTCTGAATTATTTAGACAAATGTGTTGTTTACTAGAAATAAATCAAACAAGATGTACACCATACAGAGCATCTTCTAATGGTATGGTGGAACGCTTTAATCAGTCATTGCTTAACCTTATTACTACTTATGTGAATAAAGAACAGACAAATTGGGATTTGTACTTGCCCATAATGACTAGTGCCTACAGATCAAGTGTCCATGAAAGTACTCAATATACACCTAACATGTTAATGTTTGGAAGAGAGTTTAACTTACCAGTAAATTTTCTAGTAGGACATTCTTGTCAGTCTGAAAACTTTGAGAATTATACTGACTATGTAGTTGGTTTAAATGAGAAGTTTTCAAGGATATACAGTATTGTTCGAGAGAATTTGAGTAAATCTTCACAAAGACAAAAACGTGACTATGATACAAGAATTTCCATGAATAATTATAATGTTGGGGATGTTGTTTACTGTCTTGATTCATCAAGAATTGTCGGGAAAAGCCCTAAGTTAAAGGCTGAAGTTTGGAAGGACCATTTGTAATAACAAGAAAAATCAGTGACTTGTTATTTGAAATAACAGGATCCTCAAAATCAAAACCAAAAATTGTCCATCATGACAGGCTTAAGAAATATCAGTGTACAACTATACCACAATGGGTTGTAGGCCTGCAAAAACAGCTTACAACAACTAAAACATTAAAAAAAAAACACCACTTTATTTACACCAATAAATAACAATAAGGAGGTCAGTCCCCGGAGAGGAGAAAGATGCAGGAGACATCCAGACAGGCTTTGTTATGATAACCTAAAGTAGAATGTCAAACCTAGAATTTTGCATCACAGGTTTGGGTGGGTAATGACAGCCCACCGAAGTATTTGCAAATGTGCTTTGGTTCCATTTTAAACTGTAATTATATTGTTTGAATTCTTTAAAAATTAAATAGTGCAGCTAGCATTCAAGACTATCAAAGAACTTTAACTTCGCACATTCAAAAAGAAATTAAACATATTCAAACAGAAAAAAAACAAGCAATGAGTGACTTTCTAAAATGTCTTACTGAACTTAACAAAAGTGTGTTGGAGATTGTGAATTAAATTGAAGAGACAGGGAAAACTGTTATGGGATTTTATCTAATTGAACAGTAGCATACTTATGTTTTGTATTACATAAAAATCCATAATGCTTATGTGTTAGTTTGTTTAGTTTTGCTTATGTTTATTCTGCATAATATCATATAACACTTAGTAGTTTTTCACATGTATTGTTTAGTAACACTTAGTCGTTTTTCACATGTATTATTTAGTACCAATATTATTCTTTTATTATTATTTGATTTTTATTTCAATTTCACTTAACAAGAGTTTTTTCAAGGTTTGCTTCAAATTTAAAAACTTAACATGTGTAAATTAATTGGTTTTGCTTTCCGGAGTAAGCAAAGTCCAAAGGTGGAGAGTGTTATGAAATTTGAAACTAATCTTTTACTAGAAGAGTATTCTTTTTAGGATGGTAAATCTGGACAATATTTCTAAGCTGGTTAAAATGTTTTATGTTAACTTTTACACATTTTTGTTGTAAAACAATTGAGTCATTAACAGTCCAGAATATTGGCACAGCTCAGTTATTTTTAGATTATGAGCATACCTCATTCCAAATTTGGAAAAGGTCGCGCAGACAAAGGTCGCGCGACACTTAAGGTCGCGCAATAGGAAAGGTCGCGCAGAATCAGCTTTCCCAGGCATGCTAGTTCCAAATATGGAGAGGTCGCGCAATAAGAGGTCGCGCAGACTAAAAGTACAAGGTTTAAGTTATTTTTAGCCCTTCAGCATCTCAATTGTTGTTAACAATGCATAATTTGGTCATATCAGATTTTATGAATGGGATTCCTTCCTGCTTTATCTATGTACAGGTTACTTGGTTCAAATGTTGAGCTGTATGTTGTAAAGCTGGAGAGATTATATTTCTGTTGTTTAATGAATTATCAGTCAGTATTATAAGTTTATAGAAATGTCAATCAGTAGTAAGTGTATTGGTCTTATAAGCCATATATAGTACATATATCTTTATTACTGCAAGTATATTTTGCACTATTAAGATGCATTATTGGACAGATAATTATTATCCTATTGAGTGTTCAAAACATGTAAATTTATATAACTATTATGTATTTTTGTACTAATGTTTGTATTGTACAACAGTCTGTATACCTGAACCAGTTGCAGGCCATTTTGAACATTGTTAAGGCATTGTCAGCATTTTAAAAGGTCGCGCAACATTCAGGTCGCGCAATGAGTTGTGTGCAAAACTGGAGAGGTCGCGCAATAAGAGGTCGCGCAACAGTCTACTTTTGCACACCACCCTAGCTGCGCAAACAGAAGGGTATATAAGCTGGGAACTTTTCTAGCTGGGAGAGTTTTGGAGTTTTTGGAGGAGTTTTTGAGGTAGTGAGTTGGGGTTTTGAGGTGGAGTTGGTTAATTAGTAATTGCAGAAATGTATTTGTTGAAGTTGTTAAGGATTTTACTTTGGTTTTGACTATTGATAGAGAATAAAATGATGCATTATTTTGATTTACTGCAATAAATATAATCCTGCTTTCACTTGGACTTGACTTGTTCATTTTACCAGCATAGAGAAATGGTTTACTTTTAAGCGAAAAAAGTGAATAAACAAAACGTTTCACAAAAGGAGAAATGATTTCGTAACAGTATATATATCATTATAAGTGTTCATCGGAAAACACAAAAAATGTTATCATAACTACACATCGAAAGAGAAATATTGGCATTATAAATGTACATATAAAGTAAATATTGACATTTGAAATGCACATTAATGTGAATTCGCCCAAAGGGAGCTACATATAACTTGTTTAAGTACTACATTTAGGAGAAGATAGAAAAGTGTATCAATATTTAAATTGGGCAAAAATGTTTTCCAAGTTATAAGTTTAATGTTACGAAACTATATGAGCCGCGTCACGACAAAACCAACATAATGGGTTTGCGACCAGCATGGATCCTGATCAGACTGCGTGAATACGCAGGCTGGTCTGGATCCATGCTGGTCGCAAACCCATTATGTTTGTTTTGTCGTGACGCGGCTCATATTTTTGTGCGATATAATAGATTTGGAGATTATTAAGGTTTGCACAACGATGGTTGATCTCGATTAGGAAGTACACAGTTTAAATAGACACCTGTTGTCGATTTGTTTCTACAAAAACTGAAAATTTCATAACAAGATTGATTTAAAATTTAAACATTTCACAAACATCAGGATTTAAAATTCTTTACATGAAATCGAAGTATAAAATAGTTAGCAACCCAAGCATTTAAGTGAAAAGTTTTTTTGCACGATAAAATTTTGAAATGCCACAAGGATATTAAAAGTACCAACATATTACGAAGGTAATGTTTTTGAAAATTTAATAGACTCAATATTCGATAACAAAAAATCAAATGAAATCAGTGACAAGAAAACACTTTCTTATTTAAGGCATCTATCTGTCTTAGATGGGATATGCAGCATGTCATTTGAATAATAAAGTTAGTTTTGATTATTTTGTATACGCGCTATAGTAAGACCAGAAAACAACATCTAAAGCTTGTTCCCTTCGGTATGTTAAATTCATACATTGTAAATAAAGCTGATATGACTTATGTCTAATCAAGATATATGGGTTCTCTCTTCTTATTTGACAACAAACTCATTTTTTAGAATAAGTAAAAAAAAATAAAGTTTAAACATGACCCTTTAAAGTAAACATGTCATTTATCTGATACGCGAGCTGATTGTATATCTGTGTCTTTATGTCAGTATTAAAGTTATTGACCTGATTTAGATCATAGGTAGGCGTGCTATATGTAATCTTATTGACTTTGTCTTGGTCTGATCAAACATTAGTATATATATAATATTGCAAAAATATTCTTTCATATGCCAGTCATACTAATTCGCTAATTTGTAGCATTAGGCCAGGCTTTTTTTGTATTTGTTTCATGTCCCTGGAAAAAAAATGATGGAGGTATATTAATAAAAATGTATAAATTTTAAAGGTAATAGACATGTAAATGTCAAAAATTTCCAATTACATTTGTGTATATTAATTTCAAGTGAAAGTTCGTTCTTAATATTTGAACAATTTCTTCGTAAAAAGGAGTACAAATATTTGTTTTAAGCAATAGAAAATCAAAATCAAATCATTCAAATGAAGTTAGTTTGTTTAAGACTGTTTCATGCGATCCCGCTAAAATGTTTTACTAATAGACCGAAAAAAATCAAAATAATCATTAATGCACCACTGGCCGTGTTCTTCCGATCAAAGTGCCTTTAATCAATTATGACGTACTTCCTTGGTTCAAACATATTTATTCCCGAAAGTATAAATAATGTACTTGCAAATATATAACAAACAAAATATTTTTACACAATGGAAAAGGATGAGAATGAAAGACAAGTCTTATAGAATTCTTCTCCTTTCTACGTACTTCCTTGTAGGTGCATGAAGATGATCCTCTCTCCC